>NC_062521.1:15768708-16026208 GCF_022655615.1 Tachysurus fulvidraco
GCAGGTTTGCGACTGTGAGAAACGCCCGTGATTTATTTCTCTTCGGTCCAATCTTGAGGGATGTCAGCACTCGCTCAGCTCAGGCCGGGTGGCTGGCAGGAACCGCACCATTTGCCATATTATTCAAATGAGTGCATTGTGTTCCTTTGTGCTGACATGTATGGAGGGCAGAGGCGTCACAAGCAGATTAGATTGTTCGGACGCAATCGGATTGCCGTGCGCTAGTAGCGTTCTGAGTGCATCGCGTAAATTACGGAGGGCCGTTAATGAACGTGTCCACTGTTGATGCGCACTATATTATGTTCATTCATCATGCTTGAACTGCCTGACAGGCAAGTAGAAAACATCTTCTGTAATCATATCGCTTCGTGTCAACCGCCGTGTCCTTTTGATGGCTCCGATGTTATTTCCCGCCTGCGAGTAATAGACAGCGAATGACTGTACTTCAGATTTACAACCGATACGTTCAAATGTGTGTTTTCATTTAGACGGACTTCCTAAATCAAGCTGACGGAGCAATATGTTAATAACATTAGTGTCATTTCACAGTCTGAGTATTCTCATTGTCATTATCCAAAATACAGTGTATGACAACAAGAAATACACAACACTAGAAAGCCTCTGTGTCACCCCAGCAGTTCCAGGACACTTCGTACCGCAGAGAGACTCGCTCGGATGTCTGTAAGACCAGTAAGACAAGCCACTGTATGCTCTCGCTCCTACACGCTGCTGTCATCCGCACAGAGAGAGCACAGATGCAGCGTCCTGAGGGATGCCATTCTCAGCTTCCTCCCACAGCACACTGAAGGACATCCAAAGAAGGAGAGCGCTCGCTGCGGTATTTTCGGCGCTGAGATAGTAAGGAGCGGCTACACCTGTCCCACATTTACTGCACTCCAAGTTGACAGGAGACAAAAGGGGCACTTTCACATATGCTGGATTTTTTCCGAATGAGCTGAACTGAACCCTGCTGCAAACTCGGCCGCCTGACAGAGATGCATTCGTGCGTACAGAGATTTTAACGCCGCGAGACGCCGGTTTCTGTACTATGAAGTGGCGTTCCTGCTACTGGTTGTCATAGTAATAACTTTGCTTAGTGGTTGGAGCATTCCACATGACAACGAATCAGATTTCTTAATCTGCTGCTAATGTAGATATAGTGTTTGTGTATAAACTTAATCAGTGTGTCGGAGTGTCATAGGAGCTGAAGACGAAGCCGTGTGCGCTCTTTGTCACAGATCGCATGCTCTCTACTGCCTTCACTTCAGGTAGTCTCTGCATCGACTCGCTCCATATTTGCATAAAGTGCAACTTCTCTCCAATTTATCATGACCCTGGACACCACATCACCACCACTGGCTGTGGCTCACACAGGCTGCAATCATCAGCTCTCACTGACAATGAACCATCTCTGAGCCGCTGTAGGTGTGAACGCAGTAGTGTTCTGCTTCCAACAAAGTGCACAAAAGTCGGCAGACTGTGTTAGGGTGCTGCGTAAAGTTCGAGCACAGAGTGTTCTGGATATTAGGGCTGATCTATTTAGTACAATTATTTAGTATCAGCTCCATGTTCTTAGTGTTTGTCTGATTTCCAGTATTTAAGTTTTATGGGAAAAAGTTCAGTCTCACGCACGCACGCACACACGTGCACGCACAAACACACACACACTTGCACACACAAAACTCAGTAAATACCTGAACACTCACAGTAATGTAGATTTTGTGCAGTGGCTTTAATGCTGTGTTCACTCTGCCCTGGTTTTTGTCTCTTGTCAAACACTCAATGGTAAAATGATCCTTCAGTCAAACCTGAGAAGTGGACCAAAATCTGTAGCCTCATTTGTGTCATTTAAACTAGCCGTGAGTGCACGAGGAACAAGAATCTAACTGGACTCATGTCCTACACGTAACCGGAGCTGAGAGGTTTGCATTTATTCCTGTAGTGTTAGCAAATCCTGTGAGTGTTGACATCCTTCCAGCATGTGCAGCATGAACACTGAATTCCTTCCTTTTGTCCTGAGATCAGCACGCGTAAGTTGTCTTTATTTATCATTAAACTATAATACAAGTCTGTTTTGGGTTCATTCTAACAGAGGGATGAGTGAGAATGGTGCAGATCAACTATCTCAACACACTACACACTCACAACACAGTTAGTCTACACACTGAGGGAAAGAGTTTAATATCAAAGCAAATAAGAGAGAGAGAGAGGGAGAGAGAGAGAGGGAGAGAGAGAGAGAGAGAGAGAGAGAGAGTGCGTGTGTGTGTGTGTGTGTGTGTGTGTGTGTGTGTGTGTGTGTGTGTGTGTGTGTGTGTGTGTGTGTGTGTGTGTGTGCATGTGTGTGTGTGTGTGTGTGTGTTGGAGGGGTGAGAGATACACATAGTGAGAGTGAGAGAGATAGAGAGAGATAAAGAGAGAGAGTGTGTGTGTGTGTGAGAGAGAGAGAGAGAGAGAGAGAGAGAGAGTGAGTGTGAGAGAGAGAGAGAGAGAGAGAGAGAGAGAGAGAGTGAGAGAGAGAGAGAGAGTGATAGAGAGACAGAGAGAGAGAGAGATACTATTCTCTCCCTCTCGTGCGTTTCGATCTCTATCTTTGATCCCGTTTTCGAGAGAGAGAAAGGGGGAGGGATTGGGGTCAAAAGGTTGTGTGCATGAGAGGCAGAGGAGAAAAACAGAATGAAAACCCTTGCAGGAAATATCACCTCCTTCCATTTAATGAGGTTATCTGTGAAAGGCGGTGCAGGATACACTCCACTTGTGTTAGTCACAACGGAAACATTTCATGTGTCCTAAAGAGGCCCATCTGAGTGCAGAGGAAGTGTAAAATATCAGTGATGCCCCGAGGAACAGACCTTTTCATTACATCTACTGTACTTCATTAATAACAAGGTGCTTATGATCATGTGAGTGATCATCAGTCTGATCAGCTATACGTGGCTTTGATCACTATCAGAGTGTGTGGTGCAGCAGCTGAAGACATTGGACTCACTAGATACCGTGTGTGTGTGTGTGTGTGTGTGTGTGTGTGTGTGTGTGTGTGTGTGTGTGTGTGTGTGTGTGTGTGTCAGTGCTCCAGGTGGAGTGTGGGAGGAGAAAGCTGGCGTTCTGGCTTTTGTAGCGATTGCAGTCTGACGTTAGAGCACTAATCGCTTTAGCTGATCCCACTCGGCAGATGTTTGTCAGCCCATGCCACTGCTCTGCATTCACACTAGACTAAGTGCGATTAACCACAACTGTCCTTATTTATTTAAATATTTGTTTGTTTGTTTATATATTTCCCTCTCTCCTTGTCTTGCCCTGGCCCAAATCTTAATCCCACACTAAAAAGGTTCTAGATCAATGCATTCGGGTTAAAGTTGCCAAAACAAAACGAAACAAAACAACAAAAAAACAAAGAAAAACGAACATTGGGAATGAAAGACATTACCCTGGCTGCCCAACGGTGTCAATACAGACGATCATGTCACCTTATCAAGTCGAAACAAATGTTCCCGCTGTAAATCAAAGAGAATGGAAATGCTCGCACTACAAAGCGTTAGCCTCTTGTCATTTGATTCTGTCTCTCACCCCCCTCTTTTCCACCCTTCCTCCCTGTTTTTTTTTTTAACTCTGTTGTTCCATTCTGCAGGTGCTGGGGCCCCGAGGGCCCGCGGCGTCCACAGACGTGAGCCAGATTCGGATGGAGGCAGCAGCCCCTTGCACATAAACACTACCAGACTCCTTGGCCACATGTTACCTCCAGGTCCACATAGGGGAGGGGGGAGGAAGAGGGGGAAGGTCTCTGGGTCAAGGGGGGAGACCCGGTACTTGTCATGCCCATGATACACAGAGGACAAAATTCTTCATTTCACAGCAAATAGAACAAAAATCTGCTCCCTAAGCCAAGCAACAACAAAAAAAGGCCCTGGAGTCGAGCCTGGTGCCACAAATTCAATCAGAAGACCGCTGGAGGTTTTGTTTGTGTTCGAGAATTTGTTCGTGGAGGAACTTAGACAGATGGAGCACTTTATTCAATCTACTCGATCCACATGTTTACCTCAAACGTATCATGCTACGCTTAGAATAATGCAAGAACATCTGCTAGAACTTTAGTTGACACAAACGCGGGGCTGTGGCTCGGGGTTTCTGTTCTGTGTGGCAGATATTAAACCAAGAAAGAAAAAAAAATCTGAAAAGATGAGCTCAAGATGCAGAACAGTACTGAATAACGTCAGGAGTCCCCCGCCCCCTCCCCACCCCCTTCTTTAACAATGATTTAAAGCCACATAAAGATGGAAAGGCGCTCCAACCTGTTAGCAGTGCAGACTTGTGGTGTGCTGAGTGGCCCCCCCTCCCCCTCCCCTCCCTTCATAGAGTCGGTGGGGAAGCTCCTTCTCTCCACGCTCCGAGCTACACCGGCCTCCAGCGCACCTGTAACCAAATAAAGCACACGTTACACTCCACTTAAAATGCAAGCTTCTTCCACGGAGCGGTCCTGAGCGGTCGGGCTTCGTCGCTTAACCCGACCACACACGTGACTTCGCCTCTAATGCCGTGTCCTGTGTGGTTTGAGTGAGGCGTTGTGTTGTTTTTTGTGGAGATGTGGAGTTAAAAAAAAAAAGTCAGTGATTTGAGTGAAGTCTTTAACCGTGAGCAGCTGGAATGGCATAGAATCGCATGCCCCCTAGGCTCCCGTTCTTCAACGCTGTCCTTCTAAAAAGGTTATCCTAGAGCCGTAGAGTCGCTGCTAATCCAAAATTCATTACATAGAGCAGTTATAACAGTTTAATGTGATAGGTTTCCTGAATGCTTGGCTAAGCTCCTTCACAGTTCGCTGCTAACTAAGGACAGCGTCAGTGAGGAAAGAAGACACTTTATATGAGCTCGCAAGCGCCGTAAACATGTATGGTGGTGCGTGTCATCGTCAAATCGAATTTAGCGATCTCACAACTCACAGCACAGTGAAGGATAAGCCTATTAAGTCACGATTAACTCTGCAGATATATAAATAATAGCAGTGTGAAGACTCTTAAGTTTCTTGGCGTCGCTCAGAGCGAGAGCTTTCGTTCCAATAAGGAAGGTCAAGCAGCAGCACAGGAGAAGACTCTCAGGGTGATAATGACGAGCTCCTGTCACACGGCCGAACAGCTCGGATTGCTGTCAACCTACTGCCTCGGTTGAGACCATCAGACACACGTTCCTCTGAGAGCAGAGTGAAAATGTGGTGAAAAAGAGAATGGGCTATGTAGCCAGGACTGGCTCATGAACACTACAGCACTCACAACTCAGTAATCTGACAGCTAGCTAAACAACATATCTTTAGCATGAGATACTGATGCTGCTCCAAATATTTCACAAACCTGAAACATTTCAAATATATCTGTAAACTGTAGCATCTACACCTTGCTATGTTCACAGTGAATTATTATCCAAAAATAATCCACAAATTATCCACAAATTATCTGTGCTAATGCTAAGTCTTAGCTTGTTTATTTTAGCTGCTGCATACTTACAGGAGCGCTTTGAAATATCTTCATGCTTCTTCAAATAGGTCCTTATCTATCTATCTATCTATCTATCTATCTATCTATCTATCTATCTATCTATCTATCAAATAAAAAAACAACTATATAAATAACTCTCTATTAAACCTGACTAACCACTAGCTACATCCACTGAGACTGGAAGAAAATATTTGAATTTCAGGAGTTGTTTGATTACATTTACAGTATCTGGGAGACTACAGTATCTTCATCCAGAGTGGCTGACATTTATCTCATTTCTACATCTGAGCAATTGAGGGTTCAGGGGGTAGCTGAAGCAGTGGAAGCTTGATGATCCCACGATTCGGGACACAACCTTTCAATCAGTAAACCAACACCTTAACCACGGAGCTACTGCTTTGTTTAAAGAATATTATTCATTCATCTTCAGTGTCCGCTCCGTCCTGGTCACTAGATGTGGGGTTTATCCTGTGAACACTGTGGACAAGACCGGAATACAGTCTGGATGGTCCACACATTTACATGCAGGAGTTAATCCAACATTCAGCCATCTTCAAATGTATTTGTCTTGTACATGGGTTATAATACTGCTGTTTAACACACACATGCACGCACGCACGCAGACACACACGTATTATACCATATATGGAGCAGGACTACAACTCCCATCAGCCACTGCATCTCACTGCACTAGTGTTTCAATGGGCTCTCTAGGTGCTGAATCAGTATCTGGAGTACACGAGTTCAGACACTTATGCCCCTTTTCCACCGAGGCAGTTTGAGTGCTGGTTCGGAGCCAAAGCCTAATTTAGAACCAGTTCTTCCTTTCTCAACAGCCAAAGCACTGGCTCCGAACTAGGAAAAGTGGTTCTTAAGTAGCACCAAAACGTTGCTGGTCTAGACTTTTTATTTTACATTTACATTTACAGCATTTGGCAGACGCCCTTATCCAGAGCAACTTACATTATCTCATATTTATACAACTGAGCAATTGAGGGTTAAGGGCCTTGCTCAGGGTCCCAGCAGTGGCAGCTTGGTGGACCTGTGATCAAACTCACAACTTTCTGATTGGTAGCCCAACACCTTAACCATTAGGCCACCACATGCCCACATCACTTAAGAACTGCTTGTGTCAGGGGCTGGGGGCGGGGCTACTGTTAGCGCATTTGATAATGTACCTTAAGTATACTAATGTTTAATACACTTTTACTTTACCACAATATGATCAGTTATCAGCACACATGATAGGCTACCTTTTTCTGTGTTAATGATAAAATAATGTTATGTACTTTCTCGATTACAACCTTGGATTCACCGCGTTTGGATGCCAATGTGGGTTCACAAAGCCATGAGCATTAACAGTAAAGCAACATCCGCCATTGTTGATGTTGTGTTTGTGTTTGCCGTTGCTGCGCTAACGTTGCTGGGAACCATGACAAGTATACAGTGAAGTCAGACTCGGCCCTGTGATGGCTCTCTAACCGATGGAAAGGCAAAACGGTTCTTAGAAGGTTCACCAGTGGAACCAACTTTGAACCAGCACCCGGTTCTTTTTGGTGGAAAAGGGGCATTAGCAAGGACCCTGACTCACTAAGCGCTGGGTCACTGACGACTCAATTTTCACCAACATTCCTCAATACTTGTGATGTAAAACCTCACCAATGCTAACAACAGGTTGGACTTTTTGACATCTTTTTGACTTTTTGTTTTTTATTCGTTTTTCAAACAGGTGACGGAATCGAACAAGTAGTGGATTTGTAAAAATAATTAAACACTTAAAAGTCATTAAGACCTTACAAAACCATATATACAACATCAAATAAATGTAAAAGTGCTTATTCTGGCCTATGTAGATGTTGGAATGCTACAACAATATCAACAAGCTACTTACTGAGTTTCTCCACCATTTTCCCTTGAGCTGAGAAACTTCAGGGAAATATGACATCGTTGATGCTCCCTGGTCTTTGCATTGCATTCTGGGAGAAACGTTCCAGTGTACTTGAAGGGTTTTTTGATTGAAAGAGAAAAGCCCTTAAAATAGCCTTATATCCTTTTCATGCTCATGTTTACTTCGTGCTCGGCTAGTAGATGTGTGTTTTTATGCTGTGTAGCTTTAATCCACGTTCATGTGTGTTACACTATTAAAGTCTATTAAAGTTTACATTTTTATATCAAAAACATAATAATATATATTAAAAAAAAATCCAGAAAAGCACCTCATTTGGGCGAGGGGGTTGGGGGCGGGGGTAGGATTATTATGTTGCTGTGTTTGTTTTGAAATCTTATTCCTCTGTATATTTCCTACTAGACACTATAGTAGATATAGATGTATATTAGATGTAGATATGTAGATATATTAGATATAGATGTATATTTATTACAGATGTATATTAGATGTAGATGTGTATTAGGTGTAGATTAAGGTCTGGACTCTCATGTGTGTAAACGATGTCTCATTCTCCCTCATCCACTCTTTCACTATTTGAGCCCAATGAATCCTGCCATAGTCATCTAGGTATATTTCCATGCCATTAGGAAATAAAAATAAAAGGTCTGAAGCCTTTATTTCGGACAAAGTGTTGTTGTTTAGGATTCTCCATCTGGAAGCTTAGAAAGAGGATCTGTATCGTTTCAATGCAAAACTGCACTGATAACCTACGTCAGTCTTTACACGAGTGGAACAACTCAACGTTTTACAGAAACACAATTATAGTGAGTGAAATGAGTACATGCTTCAGTCCAGGAGAGAGAAACTGTCATTTCTGCACATTTGAATCTACTAGAAAGCAATCAGTGAAATATGCAAACATTCATGAGGAAATAAATGTAGTAGAAAATTTGGTGCAGACCTGCAATTGCGTTTGAATGGGGAAAGTCAGGAGGGAAAAACACACTGATCACTCACACACACACACACACACACACACACACACACACACACACACACACACACACACACACACACACACACAGACACACACAGACACACACACTCACACTCACACACACACACACACACACGTTCCACCGGCACTGAATATTAACTACAGATACAAACAGGTTAAAAACACATAAAGACCCATTAGAACACATGCTCAAGTTAACACCCTTTGCATGTGTTATTAAAGTGCGTGCAAGTGTGAAGAAAGATGTTGAACACGCACAATTAGCTACATGCATTTATCTGAGGATGACTCCCTGAAGGTTATGAATGTACCGTATCTCTGTAAGCCACATTACTTTATAAATCACTGCCACGATGATGTTTCTGCGATAATTCTTGGCCGAGGTAAAGACGGCTAAAGTTCCGGCGAGACCAGTGTTTACATCTTCTCTGGAACCTCTATCTGAAATGCTTCAGCTGAAGTTCAGCGGATCTGCTGCACCACTCACGCACCTTATGTTCACTTATTGCGTTGGAAGTGAATAATAAATGAAGTGAATAAACTGTAAGTCATGATTGACGGTGAAGACCAAACCGTTAACTAAATCTCTGCCATGTTTTAACTCAAGCGGTTAAGGCTCTGGGTGGAGGATCGGGATTCAAGCCCCTGCCAAGCTGCCTCTCTTGTCCCTTGAGCAAAAGCCCTTAACTCTCTCTGCTCCAGGTTTGCTGTATCATGGCTAAACTCGGGATATGTAAAGAAAGAATTTGACTGTGCTGTGATGAATATGTGACAAAATAAGGGCTTCTATACTATTGAATTCTGTTCTTCTGAAGTACCCCCAGCGTCCCACTCGGAGCTGACTCGGCATAACAACAAGTAAAAGCTCGGCACTTCGTTTCACAATGTACGCCGCTCTGTAGTTCATAAACCAGCGCCCTCTAATTTCACATCTTCCCAATTTCCTTTTCAGGATTTAATACACACAAATATACCTGCGCTTATTGATCTAACACGCACCTCTCCTGCCTTTCATTCAGCTCGAAACTGCTTCGGATCAAGTGGTGAGGTTGCATGAGTCCGACTCGACTGAATTAGACGTCCTGAAATTGAGAAGCGCATTAAACTACAGCTTACCTCCTCATAATACACTCTCGATCGGAAAAAAAAAAAACAACCAGCCTAAGTGCAGAGACATGCAGAAAAAAATCAATGTAGCCAGCAGAGCAAACGGTTGGTAATTGCAGCTGGAAAGGGGAGTACTAAAGTGATTTGTTAAGGTGAAATAACACGGCTCCCTCCTAACAGCACTCGCTCATTGGAGGCAGAAGTATGGCGGCGGAGGCCTGCCAAAAGCAGTAATTGATAATTTACATGCAAATAGAAAAAGCCACAAAATGGGCGCAATTTAGAAAAGGCAGTGAGCTCTTTCAGATGCTGTGTGGCACTGGCTTCCTGCGAAATCAATTCACGCTCTGAAGAAACCATTTTCTTCAGCCGGAGATAAAGTGGCTGACTATGAGCTGTCAGATACTTATCAATGGGAAATTAGCGAAGGAGTACTATTTCCCCAAAAACAAGTAGGCCAAGTGTTCCACCTAGTGCTGTTGTCTCTCTTTCCGACGGACTTTATCGTCGTCTGTTACTTTCGGTGATGCTCTGCTATAAATGTCAACGATAAAATGTCTGGAGCATGTTTCCCTCAGACAGGGTCATTTCTCAGGAAAAAAAAATCAAATAAAACCTGGAACTCTAAATGGCACAGTTTGAAGGAGAAGCAGTGCTGTTTCCTTGCCTTGAGTAACAGTTGCTCCTGTACTTCCACACAGATCCTCCACCTTCATGTCTTATCCTTTGGAAAACATCCCTCAGCTATCATTGCTCACGGCAGCGGCTCTAGACAACAGCGTTCTCAAACAGATGACAAACTGTTCTGTTTGCATGACGCAGGAACGTTCCGGCTCTCAGCAGGCAGCTTACACGCTAATCTCATCTCATCTCATCTCATCTCCATCTCTCAACACAGGCTACAAAGCCCAAATTTCATTTTAAAGTTTCAACCTAACCACCAGCCCATTTTTTCTTTTCATCTTAGCCCCAATGTGTTTAGTAAATGTTAAGAAAATGCACAGTAGTTTTGAGTTCTAACCTCTTCTGACCGCTCACGAATACTCGATTACTAAAAACATTCCTGGCAACAGTGGAAATGACTCCTAATCAAATATTCCTGCAAGGTCTGAGACGTTAAGAGAGTGAAAATGTTCAAACTGGAGTTTCTACAGATCTGTTTCTGTCTTGATACACGATATGGATCCGACAAAGGATTTTTTTTTTTATTATAGTTTACACTGTATAGTTGGGCTTTTTTTCGAACAACATTCATCTGAATTGGACTAAATGTTCCACGGTGGTCCTCGGATCACTGGCCGGGGTTCGATTCCCGAGCAGAAGTTAAATCTGCCGGTCAAATGGTAGCGTGCATCATTATGTAAATGTAAAATCTGAGCTAAAATCAAACATGTGGATGGGAAGCTGTGCCGTTGCCACCCCCGAACATCCGAAGCACGACATGCACACATCAAAATGTACACATTTTTCTAACACTGCATCATTTAAGCCTACATGTCACTGGATGATTTTGACTAAGCTGAAACAAATCAGCCAATACAAATCATTAAATCATAAAATAACAATTGTTATCAGATTATATAAGTTAATAAAGTTTTCTTCCTGCTCTCCCTTACAGCAAGAAATAGATACTGATGTGTTTCCGCTCAGGAAACAAACCCATTATTTAAAAAGATACAAATAAAAAACACATTATTTAAAAAAAATAATAATAATAATTTTTTTTTAAGAAAAAAAATTATATAAAAAATTACAGGAATTTATTTTTCTTTAAAAAAAATTCAGGGGAGAAAAATGAAGTATTTTCCAATAGTACGTACACACTGGACTATTGGAAATGTTAACACGTGTATGTATAAGTAGGTTTTAAGAACACACATGATGTGCACTACATGATATGAAATGGTCAACCAATAGAGTATTATAAGAAATAATCAATAGTGATTGTCCTAATCCTTAAAAACAAGCAGTTTGGTGATATATAACCTGGAACCAGACTGAAACTGGGTCTTTAACATCACACTCCTGCTGATCCTGGACCTGCTGACCCTAAAATTACACTCAGTTTACTCTTCTAATTCTCATTAGCGTCCCAGCTCGGCTACGAGGCCCTCCATGCTGAAGACATTTAAGATAATCTCAGAGATGTCTCGTGTTTTTCAAGATCAAGCGTTCAAAGGAAGCCCTGAAGTCAAGCTGCGATTTAAAGCCATGATTGTAGAAGCATCGTATAGCAGCAGAAACTGGTTGCAGGATGCAGCGTTTTTTTTTTTAGTCTGTTCTTATAACATCTGTTCTTTTGTTTAAAAAAACAAAAAAAACAAAACAAAACAAAAATAACGAAGACCGTAGCAGAGCAGTGAATGTAGAACGGAGATGGGCGTGATTGCGAACGGAGGACGGCTGTGTTAAAAAACAAACTGTATTAATTAATTTACAGATAAGCGTGACAATCTGCTTAGCATTCATCAAACTGTGATGCACTGCATTAGAGGACTTGTGTGGTCTGATCATGAAACACATCGCGGCGTTTTGTGCACAAATTCAGCTTGATCGGAGAATGTGGATGACATAAAAATATAACAAATAATAAAAAAATGCTATTTTACATCATTGTCTATGTGAATGCAACATTTTCATTACAAATCATATTGCTGGCATTAACCTGAGAAGAATGCAAAGTAGAATGACTGAAATATATATAAATTTTAGCATTTCTTGGTGTTTAATTCGTCCCTTTTTTTTTCTTTTTTTATTACTTTTTTCTTTTTTGCTTTTTTGTGCACTCGAGATGTTGTGTGTCAAACTGTTTTAGATCGAATCCTCGAAGAAAGAGGCGAAAAAAAATCTCCCCTTTTATATAAACACAGTCGGAATCACACGTTCGCTATTTTGAACGTTTCCGTTCTTTAAGTTTTTCAAAATCCTCAGGAGAATTTTTTAAAACCTTGCGGTACACAGCGCATCGCTTTATAACTCAGACATAACGACGAGCTGTGATCTGAGCGATTGTAATGAAGTGCTGTAACAGTGATGCGCCAGTGTGTGTGTGTTTTATTGTCTTATTAAAACTATCCCTAGGACCCATCTATAGCATGGTTCCTTTCCAGAAGTAGACGTTTCAAAGGATCGCATGCTTTCTGCAGCGGCTGAATGATCTGTCACGGAGCCGAGTTCCTGAGATTTCGAGCAGCGATATGAAAACAAACATGACAAATTCATAAAATTACGACTCCATTTTCTCTGCACCGTTCTCTCAGTTCCATTTATCCCCTTCACACTGACTGGCTGTTTACAACAGCGGTAATTAACAGACCCTTCTCTACCGGAGAATGCGCCAAGCAGTAAAGGTAAATTATGCAGAGTTTTGCTATGCTAATCCAGGTAATTTGCTTCATGCTGAGCAAACTTCCCCAGTCTTGATTAACGATTCATTTTACTGCATTAGTCATCCGGTCATAATATGACATACTGCAATACGCACACCTCGCAGAGCTTGTAAGAGATGCTGATTTGCTTGCAGATTGTTATGGCTGTGTGTAAATAAGACATGAGACACCGGCCAATCAGAAAGCCGTCCTGCTGCGGTGTGAAAATCTGTTCGGGCGAACAAACGTTTACTGGCAGATGAAAGAAACAAAGCCGTGTTCTCGAGCTCAGACGCTCAGCCGCGTCACACTTGAGGGCTTCATGAAGCTCTGGTTATGCAGAAGACTTTAGGCGCATGTCAGAGGTCTTATTGAGGACAGGATGACTGATGGCCAGAGCAACAGCTCCTTATTACATGGACTAAGATCATAAAGACCTTAAGAGCACCGAGCTGTTATGTGAAGTGTAGCCTGAGCAATAGATATTGCCGTACTCACTCTTCATAACCCCACAGGAGAGAAAGCAAAACCTTTTGGAAAGGGAAAAAGAAATAACACATTTTCTTAGTAAATCAGCTTCCTACTATATTCTCCGCGAGCACTGATGACAGCTCGCTCGTGGCAAAGAAGACTGCGCTGTCTGGAGAATCCTGTGGCTTGATGCGTTCATTTATACGCCTGTCACAGAGGGCGGTGGAAATATCTCATTTTTTCCCTTGAACCAATACCTCATCAGTCAACAGTAACAAAAGGTCAGAAACATTACACTGGTCCCACTTGGCATGTTTAAACCAACTGCTTCTTGTCTGAGGTGAACTACAGCACAGCCCCAGACGGTAAATAAAAAAACGGCACGTAAAAAAACTCGACGAGTAAAAAAAAAACCCACTCTGATTTGTTAGAGTGTCTGAAATAATCATTGAGGGATTACAATAATAGGTTTCCACCACCAAAGCCTGCAAAGTGTCACTTCTAGTTGATTGTGAACCACGTTCACAAATGATTTTGTAGGTTGTTTTAAATGGAGCTGAGAGAGAGAGAGAGAGAGAGAGAGAGAGAGAGAGAGAGAGAGAGAGAGAGAGAGAGAGAGAGATAGATAGAGAGAGAGGGAGAGACATAAAGAGCAAGCAAGCGGGAGAGAGAGAGAGAGAGAGAGAGAGAGAGAGAGAGCAAGAGGAATAAGAAGGATGAGAAAGCATGGACGGGCTCGACAGCTGAGTAGACACTGATTATGGTGATGATGCAAGTCCAGACCTCAGGCCGAGCCACAGTGAGTCACAGAGGCGAGCGAGCTGTTTGGATCTCACAACAGAGTCTATTATTACATCGCACATGTGACAACTCCCAGCTCGCCACACAACCACGACCCACCCCGATACAGCAGCGAGGCTCTGTGACACAAACAGGTCATCCATGCGGACAGCTTACAGTTATCACGGTAATGTAGGTTAACCTGCTATGAATGAGTAAGAGAAAGATTCGATGCATTACAAACTGTGGGCTTTCATTTAATGGAACAGAGCTGAAATGGCCACTTGACTGAGATGAAAAAAGAATCTCCAATCATCAAAATGTAAAAACTCTTCTAGCGGTGACATTCACACAGAGGTAAAACCGCTTAACTTCATTGAGGTCGGCGTGTATTTGCCCCCCACACACACACACACTTTACAAGGTGGTAGGGCGAGCGCAGGGCAGGGCGGCTCAGGCTGGATCTGAGAAATGAATGCGGCAAACGGGCGGCACTTCAGGGCCGCTCTCCACAACTGAAGACCAACAAGATCAATTACCGACAGTGAGCGGCACCTTAATGAGAGAGGTTTCCATTACCTCCATAAAAGGCCTAAGCGAGGCCCGCTGATGAAGCGGCCCTGTAATAGCCTTCCTCCCTCTCCCTCCCTAATGACACTGCAAGTGGATTACGCAGCCAATCCCAGCATCCGCCATGTTTATCATTTATGTAAATAACATAAGGAGAGGTGACACGGCACGGCGGCAAGGCTCCAGAGCGCACACTGAGGGAAAAGGTGGAGGACATGGCACACAGGGCTGGGAAAACTGCAATATATAAGCAGGGAAGCGGCTTTTAACGCTGTATTACATTATTAAAATGAGCTTCTACCGTGACCATGTTTATGTTTGGGGGAAAAAATGTATTAGCAAGAATATAAGTGCATACTGTGTGTGTGTGTGTGTGTGTGTGTGTGTGTGTGTGTGTGTGTGTGTGTGTGTGTGTGTGTGTGAGAGAGAGAGATTTTATTTTAAATCTAAGGACACTAAAAGCCTTCCTGCTCTGCATCAGCCGAGCTATTCCAATATGCACCACCTGACAGAAAAGGATAAAAAAATGCATCAGCAGAAATATACACAAGTGGCAGTAATCCTCTGCCCCCAATGTTCAGACTGCGCAATAAGCAAACTGAGCTTATCAGTTCCAACCACCGCTCCTTTTAATAGCCACCGTGATGGCAGTCATTTCAGGCAGGTTTCAGTTCCTGCTTTTAAAGAGCCCCGGTGCATGCTCACGTGTGTACACAGTACGCATACATGTCCGTGTGTGTCCAACAGCTCGCTCCTTTCTGCTCGCTGAGCTGAGCACAGGTGAAGACTGAGAAGAAAGACGTGTGAACTGACTCATTATCTGAGAGTAAACAGCCGAACCGAGCATCCAGCACATTAATGCTTTAGCTCCTGCTCGCTCCTATCGGCCTTTAAGTTTCCCGTCAGCTCGATTTTTCAGACTGTTTATCATGTAAAGCACAGTGTGCTCCGTCTCCAACACCGGTGCCTGACGCAGTGAGAAAAAAGATCTATGGTATGAATTTAAAAGCTAATACACATCGCCGCTGTCCGTTGCGGCTCCCGGGATGCTGCAGACCGCTCGTGCTAAAACTCGTGATGTGCCAGCTCTCGAGTGACGAGGACGGTCAGTAAATTCCCTCTGGATCCCAGCTGAGGCAATTTAGATAAGCGTCAAACGGGTCCAGCGCACGCTGCAAGTTTCAAGCGACGTCAATCGTCCTATAATTCAAAACAGCGAGTTTACATTACAAATCAATCGAGTATGATTTCTGCATCAACAAAGTGCTACACGGAGGAAAGCTCCGGCCAATCTAAACACAAGCCAAACTGATTTTCACATCAGGAAGTCTAGTGATTATCTCGCTAGTACATCGAGCGTGTTGGGGAAAAGGTCAGCCGCACTATTTCAACTTCTGTTTCATGAATCACACTCGAGTGCGATTCTTAGCGTTAAAATTAATCTCCATCTGTAAATCTAATGGACGGCACGCGGATGTGCGTGTTACTGAAGGCTTGGGAGAGGAAGCGAATTATATAAATATTAGCTGTTGACACAAGAGTGTGACCATATTTCAGCAAAGTGACAAGGCGAGCTGATCACAGGCGCGTGATAATAAAGTCAGTGACGGCCACTAACGTCAAACTATGTAAATGATCTAAGGCGTCCTTGCTGCCAGAGACTGCAGCTTTCTTCTGTTACAAAACAAAAACCCAGATCTCAATGACACGGGGCAGATGTGCACACTTCTGAGAGAGATGTTAATTAAGAAAGCTACAGTATGTAGATGGTAATAATGACAGATCCATTCTGTCACCTGGAGAAAGAGCTCTCCCACATTTCTAGCAGCTAAAGAGTCGCTTTAACTATAAACTAAATCCCAACTACTCAATTAGTAGGTTTATTCATTTAATGTGTACAGAGAAGATGTGTTTTTAAACTATCATAGAGTTTTTAACTAAACTTTCCACCAGCAGAACACATCAGGCCCAAGCTGACATTACTAACAGGTCTACATGTCTGGATTAATGTCTGGATCTAACCCAGATTTCCACACTAATGCATAATCAGGGCTACAAAATCGGAAAGGAGAGGAGGGGGTTTGTTCTCAACTCGCTCTTTTGAGCCGGCACATGATGCACATCCCTCAGGCGCTTGCGGGGACGGCATGAAAACTGTGTCCATGCTACAGCCTCTCTGTCTCACTGTGGAGGAGTCTGAAAGACATGCGCATGAAATACACAAACATCCCAGCAGACTGACATGAAATTCCAGCTTGTTAGTGAACACCAGCTAGCCTTCACAGTGACTTAATATGGCTCACACACACACGTGTGTGTATGTGTGTGTTTGTGTGTATGTGTGTGTGTTTGTGCGTTTGTGTGTGTGTGTGTGTGTGTGTGTGTGTGTGTGTGTGTGTGTATATATATTTATATATATATATATATATATATATATATATATATATATATATATATATATATATACACATACATATATATGTATGTATATATATATATATATATATGTATATATATATATGTATATATGTATATATATATACACATACACACACACACACACGCACGCACGCACATACACAAACACACACATATACACACCCATATCTCTCTTTCTCTCTCTCTCTCTCTCTGCCATTTCAGGATAAAGGCCAGGAAGACATTACTGTGCTCTTCAGTGGAATGTTCTAGAGTCTGCCCCAAGGCCGCTGAGGACATTATCATGAGAACTCAGAGGAAAGGCCATTGTGTTTACAACCGGCAACTTCCTCTCTCTAATCCCTTTGTGTCTCCATGTTAATGCAAATAGATGGGACTCTGTGCTTACCTGCTATTGGCCTAGAGGAAAGGGGATCCCGAGCGGAAAAAAAACAAAATGAAAAGAACTCTTTGCTAATCAAACACATGGTTAGAAAATATAGACTGTAGCCACCAAAAAAATGCATTGGCCAATGTTTAAAATAATTAAGGAGCAAAAGCTTGCTTTTATATGACAAGTTAAGAAAGAGCTCTCTTTAACTTGGCTAGCTCTCGGTGACTACTCATAGAGACAAGACAAAACAAACACAAATATCAGCATGGAGCTACGCACTCACGTCTCCAGCTCCTCGTGAGGTAAAGGTCAAACTGTCAGTGTACTGCCAGAGGTAAGAGCAAGCACACCAAACTGATGATTATGCCTCTGAGTAAATTATGTGAAAGTTGGGAGTGCTTAGCAATGTGGCGCAACATGACGAGGTTAAAAGGACATTTTTCATGTCACATTCCTTCGAGATTCAAAATGTTCTGCTGAGGTTAATTACAAAATCTAGCCGTAACCGCAACATCGTATTCATGGAGAATTACTCGAGGCCTTAGCATAGAAGGGCTCTCTCGCAGCTCGCTCTCACACACACACACACACACACACACACACACACACACACTTCAAGCAAAAAACACCACTGAGGAGAAAGCTAATAACTTTCGCCTTGGGTGTAATTTTCATTTTTGAAAATAAAATAAAATAAATAAATAAATAAACTACAAACCGCTAATTCCTTTGATAGGTACTATCAATTTGAGATTTCAAACCGGTGACTGATATTGCACGGGCCACCAAAAGTGCTTTGAATTATTGATAACGTAGGAGCAGGAAGATTTTAAGCAGCTCTGCTCCTTTTATCAATCATTCATGCGGTTTCCATCGAAAACACTTCACTCCCTCAAGTATCAGATCTCACTTGAAGGTGGAGGGCTTCCACTTGGATCTCACTTCATTTGAAGGGCTACTCACCAGGAAGTAACACTCTGTGGGAAATTAGGAAATATTATCTCAATCGAACCAAATCTGTGCTAAATTTAGAAACGGTCCTGATGTGGACCACTTGAAGTCTAACAAACATCTCGCTTTGCAGCAAATGGTCAGGACACAAATGATCAACCTTTGATTTTATATATATATATATATATATATATATATATATATATATATATATATATATATATATATAATTTTTTTATGTATTTATTTATTTTAAACACAATGCATCTAACTAACAGTTCAATTTTGCGAATGAATTCTCTTCACTCTCATGCCTGTAAAGTGTGAGGGGTTTAATATTCCACTGTAATCCATGAGACAAATGTTTTTCTTCTCATGAATCAGCTTCCAAAATAATAGGTCCATGTCTTCGGCATCCAACAAATATAATCAAACTGCATTGTCTGTCTCACTCCTACATGCTGTAATATATCACAAAGCCTCAGCACAAAGTCCTAAGGTGCCTTTTGCCCAATTAGGGTCCACATGTGAGTGCTTTCTGCACCGGCATCACAACATCAAAAGCCAGAAAGCCAGGGACAATAAAAACCAAGCTTTCACCATCTGAGCAAGTCGCTGAACCTCAGGAGACACAGAAAGCTAAATTAATCTCGGCGAACGAAAGAGAGAAGCTCGAGGTCTACGTTTCAGGATTGTGGTCATCTCTTTATTATCAAGGACAGGAAGATTGTCAGGAAGAAAAGGTGGAATTTAATGGAAATGTTAAAATGCGCTTTTTGGATGGAAAATAAAGATTAAGTGTAAGATAAATAAGCGGTTCTAATTATGCCGTCCTTCTGTGTATCTACGACAAGTGTTATTGAATCTCCCGATCACTTAGCATTATGATCTCTTCCAACTTTCAACACTACTAAATTAAATCATCCTGAACTGGACAACAGCAATTACCTGCCTCAGGTATGTAGGGAATATATTGGGGGGGGGGGGGGGTTTGCAAATTAAAAATAAACGTAGAAAAGTTTCTGACATGACGAGCTTGGTTTCTTTTTTCTTTTTTACACAACAAAAACCTGCCATGATAACAGGGATGTGTGCAGACCTTTTACATCCACTGTATGGATGGCTGTATTAAGGAGCGCTAACTTAATGGAGGGATAACTGAGCAATTATGTATTTAAAAAATAAATAAATAACTAAAGTTCTTAGCACCAAACTGGACCAATGGGAATCTCTTTCTCTCTCTCTCTCTCTCTCTCTCTCTCTCTCTCGCTCTCTCTCGCTCTCTCTCGCTCTCTCTCGCTCTCTCTTGCTCTGCCTTTCTCTTTCCCCCATTGATTTGGCCTGCAGTTTGAAATGACATCTAAACCTATTTTTTATTGCCTCTTATTTGTTCCTTCCAACCACCAAATGACCTTTCATTCAGGATAATGGGCAAGTGCACTTTTGTACAGCTTCAGTGTCAACTTTGTTGAGATCCTATCAGCACACACCTAACATTTCGCAGTCCGCCGAGGCCTACGAGGGAAGAGATTCGGTAACATTTTCAAGCGGCGTGATTTAAAGGTCAGCTTGGTTAATAAGGCAATCATATCTGAAATGCATGGAAGAAATATGCTGAGAATGATCAAACATAACACATCTGTTTATGAAGTGTTCATGGCTATGAATTTTAAATGTATCCTTCTGCCAGAGCGCTGTTCTCTCATTACACAAAAGCAGTGTAAGAGCTCGTACGCTTTCGGTGGACAAGATTAGGCTCCGGAGGTCTGAGACTTATTAATCAGAGGTTCGGGAAACACACGTATAGTCTGAGGAGGTATTAAGTAAAGAAGAAAATCTGGGTTAGAGTACTTTCGATATCTGGCAGCGTGTTTTGCTCCAATTTATTACACATCGTCTAGACGAAAACAGGTCAAAGCAACGTCTTTATCGAATGTGGCTTTAGGAAGCGAAATCAGCAATGATAGACTACTACTAATTATCATCCAAAATGTTTTTGACAGCAATCCCTATGCCAGTAATCTCCGTCTTGGCGCTCTGCCAGTCATGCTTATTTATTTGATTTCGGTCACAGTCAAATGCAGGGTATAATGGAAGCAGCAGTCGCTGTGGCATCGAGAGGAAAACAAGCAGCCTTTCCGTGTTTCATTTCCTAACCTTGCTTATCTTTTGCACATGCAGAAATTTTATTTCGAATTGCTAAAAACAAGCCACACGATCACACCGGCAGTTATTTAACGTTTACAGAGGAGGAAACCGCAAGATTTCATCTTCACCATAAAGTCACTAAAGTCATTTATAGAGGAGACTACATACCATTATTACAGGCAAATCTAAAGGGAAAAGTTGCCAGATAAATAAATATATAAACAAATAGATAGATAAACAAACAAACAAAAAAACAAACAAAAAAACAAACAAATAAATAAATCAACTGCGTTCAGCGATAATCCAACACATCAGCTCTGTGTGAGAGATTTCTCAGCTCGTGCATTATGCAGCAGACATGAACTTCTACATTTTAGCTACCTAGCAAAATGCTTAAGCAAACATACAACATTGATCTTGCCGCTCCTCTTTTCAGAACGCTGTCTATAATTATTTCATAATCCATCAGGACCCGGTTCTTTTGCCAAACAAGTGTCATGACTTAATTAGTTATCAGATAAGGGAAATGCTACACCTGTGAATGACAGGCCTAAGTATAATCTGTCTGTGCTGCTTCTTGCTTTTCAGAGCCTCATAAGAAACTAAACAAACGGTGAAATAATTGGCAGAAGTAGCAGTTCGGGACGGAGCGTTGGGACGGAGCGATCCGGCACGTTCGGGTTTTATAACGTCTGTAATCGAGAGCTTTTAATATTAATCGTCTGTTAAGTCTTAAAAGCAAATGAGGTAGAAATGTGCTAAAAACACATAGTGTAAATGCTAGCAAAACAACCTAAACATTAAAGGTGTCCTTTAAGTCAGTTGTTCAGGGAAATACACACAAGAGAGAGATTTCCAAATCACTTGTAATGCAGTTGTGAATTTATCTTTTTAAGCGACACTGTGGCAGCTGCAAAGCCAGTGGTCCTGAGCTGAGGTTTCTTCTTGGTTCAGGTCGAGCAGCACTTCTGTCTGTCTGACGTGAGCTCTTGCGAGGAATTCCTCCGCTCTTTTTTACACTGCGAGATCTCCACTTCATAATCAACCAACACGCATCACACCTCCACAGTTCTAGTCACACCATGCGCAGTATGCCGTTTCCTCCTTCCATTGCAGCCAGCAGCCAATTCAAAGCAACACCGATGTGACGTATTAAGCGACTTTATCATTACATTTTAACCGGCTTTGCTTTTATCCATTTAAACCATTCACGTACATTGTACAACAAAATCAATGTTTTTTTTTAATGTTTTATCATGGCTGGGGCTTTGAGCAGTCATTATCAGCATGTGATACGCTGTAAGACTGTGGACTTAAGAGTCAGTATAATAAATAGTGACTCAGGGGAGTTTCAGAACATAAGGAGATTTCGATTCTTTGTGTGTTATCTTTTCCCAATTTAAATGGAACAAACTAGTGCACATGAACTGAATAATGTGGTAACACTTTACAATTACAGCACATAAATAATCACACGGTAATACCTGAAGGAATGATGAGCTAAGGCATGTACTAATCACAAACAAAGGACAACACACTAATTATAAACATGTATTTAATTTAATCTAAACCTGTTTAGTGTCATTCTCTCTGTAGTACTAGTTTGTGCTGTGTGTAGCTTGGGCCCAGATCACTGCTCCTTTCCCCACAAGAGTTAGCGATTTAAAATGATGCAGTTCCATTTATATTCTTTAGTCCTATGAGTTAGTGATTAGTACATACCTTAACTTGGCATCCACATGCCTTAACTCGTCATTAGTTTGTTAGCATGTGCCTCAAGGTATCATTTGTTAGTGATTAGTACATGCCTTAACTCACCATTAGTTAGTGATTAGTACATGCCTTAACTCACCATTAGTTAGTTATTAGTACATGCCTTAACTCACTATTAGTTTGTGATAAGTACATGCCTTAACTCACTATTAGTTTGTGATGAGTACATTCCTTAACTCACTATTAGTTTGTGATGAGTACATGCCTTAACTCACCATTAGTTAGTGATTAGTACATGCCTTAACTCACTATTAGTTTGTGATAAGTACATGCCTTAACTCACTATTAGTTTGTGATGAGTACATGCCTTAACTCACTATTAGTTTGTGATGAGTACATGCCTTAACTCACCCTTAGTTAGTGATTAGTACATGCCTTAAGTCACCCTTAGTGATTAGTACATGCCTTAAGTCACCCTTAGTGATTAGTACATACCTTAACTCACCATTAGTTAGTGATTAGTACATACCTTAAGTCACCCTTAGTGATTAGTACATACCTTAACTCACCATTAGTTAGTGATTAGTACATGCCTTAACTCATCATTAGTTTGTGATTAGTACATGCCTTAACTCACCATACATTAGTGATGAGTACAAGTCATTACCTGAAACTATTTAGTGTTTATTACATGTAATAAGTCATCATTAGTTCATATTTAAGTAAGTAAGTACTGATTCATGTAATCGTGCAGGATCTTTGTGGACGTATGTTGTAAAGTGTTACCAATGACTGTTGGCATTAAATGATGTGTGCTGAGGAAATACTTTTTCCTGCACAACCCATCAAATCCTAATCATTTTCCATACTAACAAATTTCTCACATACATTTGCATCTTGCTTGTGGTGAACTACAGGCAATAGCAGCGGGGGGGGGGGGGGGGGGGGGGGGGGGATCAGTGATTCTCTTCCAAAAATAAACTGAATCATAGAGTTGAATCTGGTAACCTCCACTGCTGTGAGCGTCAGAACATCAACATGGGGTGATAAATGTCTGGTGCAGTGCATGATGCCAGGCACAAGTGGCACAGGAGAGGAGAGCGGAGTGCTCAGATGTTTATCAGACAACAACAAGGCTGGACATGATGTACTTTGTCATGTTTCTGACAGCCAAGAACCAGTCTGGTGAGTAAAATCACACTCTTGACAGTTAGTCCAAAGCAGGAACAAATTACCTGTGTGTTATTTAACGTTCAAATGAATAAGTATCCGATCATTTATCTGATTTAACTGCCGTGTCAATGTAGAGAAAAGAATTGATGTGATTTAGTGATTAGTCCTTTTACCAAACTAAGTCGAATTGCATTGTGTATTAGTAGGTGAATGAAATGATGTAATGTTTGGGGATGGGGAGTAAACAAAGCACCGCTGATTACTGCTACTGCCAGGAATGTTGACGCTAATAATATATTTACCAAAGACGAAAGAAAACAAGCAAACAAAAATATAATTGCACTGAAAAGCAACAACTCCCCCTTAAATGAAATAAAAAGGCTTTTAGCCACCATAATGATTTACAAAGTGACGAGTCAAACAGATTTACGGCGACGGCCTGAAAGGAACCCAACACAAATACAATTACTGCTCACGTGACTGCTGCTGCCAACCCCCTCCACACACACACACACACACACACACACACAATAATAGGAGCTACTCTACACATACAAGCGCTAAGCTTCCCCAATTCCTTAAAGAATGTCTTTTAAATAAATAAATAATAGAATCCAGAATACAGGGAATGCTACTTGTTAAAGTTTATTTTAGTGACAGGGGCCTCAAAATTTGGAAGGTTTAACAGAAATCCAGCCACATTTCTCTCGTTACTCTGTATGTGTTGAGGGGATGGAGCTCGGCCAGAAGGCAGTCACGTACGCTAATTCTTTAGACACCAGCTGGAGCTAACAACACAGGCTACGACACCTCATTAAAAGGGTCAATACGCAACAAAACAGTTATTCCTTCACCTAAATAAACCATATTGATATGGAGACAAATAGAATAACCGACCTTGAAGGATGAAAACAGCACCTACTCGTTTGTTTTTCATTTATTGCGGAGTTTTCTTAATCAACAAACAGACTACGAAAGCAAGAGCATCGCACGGGGAAAGGCAACAAAAAAAACCTAATCAATGACTTTGAGTAAAGCAACATATCATCATATACCTTTGAGTAAAGCAACATAAGATCATATACCTTTTTTCGAACCTTTCTGACTGTATTTTTGTTTTGATTGAGAAAATAAAAGCTTGAATCTAAAGCAGGCAGCCTAATTTGTTGCTAGTTAATAATAATACAATAACAGAATATACTTATTGCAGGTTATTAACACAAAAACGAATCTACAATTAGGTTTTTAAAGACATTACTGATTTTTTTAATGAAGAATGTTGCTGAAGTGATTGGGGGGAAAAAGCTCATTAAGAATAAGCTTAAATAAATAAGCGTACATGTTGTCAGCAAAGCTAATTAATGATGGAGTAGACTCATATGCCGCGGCCTCCATGAGCATCTATTCCACCGGCTTTGGTAATCCCACTTCAACACCAGTAAACAAGTGGGTTGCCTGCTGGGGGAGTCAATGGCAGTGGTGTGACGCAGGCTCATGGTTCACCCCCTTACTTGAAAGCAGACCTACTAAAAATGTTTGTGTGGGTGTTGGCAACTATTTGGGTGGGAATTCTCAACTGGCAGAAGCCCTCCGGGTAAAAGCCAGATTGAGTTTCTCTGTTCCGGCGTTCTCAAGACAAAAGAATTCCGGCGAAAAACAGAACGACAACCATGCACCCCGACTCTCCTAAGCTAGCACAGGGTCGGGTTGTGTGAAAGGGTGTCGATAACGTTCGATTCTACCGAAGAGATGTCAGGGATGCTCTGAAAATGCAAGGGGCTTCGACACTTTTCCATAATCAGAAGCCACGTGAGCATAAATAGGATGTGATTGTTATTTATGATCAGGCCACGGTGTAAATTCGAGCTGGCATGTGCCACGCGTCCCGGGTGGCCACTTAGTGCAGATGCAAAGTCAGTACAAAGCCATCAGATCACTCACAACAGGCAAAAGCTTCTCAGTTCAGCCTTGAGTTGTGTTGGAAAGCTTGAACAAACATATCCCCGAGCTCACTGACGAACAAAACAGCAGTGGGTTGAAACGGTAATCTGTGATCTTATTAGTAACCTTTCACACAAAGTCATTGATTCTACTTTTAAGATCATGACCTACTAGTTTAGAGTTCAGTCGAATGAACGATCATAACAAATATGCTATTACCGTTTTGACTCACTAAGGCGTTATACAGATGCAGCCGGAGTAACTCCAGCACTGTTCCCTAAAATTCTTCCACTCATGCACTTCCGAGGAGCTGGTACGAGGAACCACCAAAGCTTTTTAAGCCTCTTAAATGTCAAACTATTACACAATCCCCACAAGGATATCACAATAGACGATGCTTACACGGCAGGACATGTTTTTATTGCATGACGCTGCGTGTTCTGAAGTGGTACGAGCCCAAAAGACGCTCTGTCAGCACTAGCGTTTGCAATAGCAAATCCTAATTAGTTACAATTGTCTATAAAATGATTTGTTTCCTGCTTTGAACACTGATTCATAGCAACCATAACATGTTATCAGCCATAATCTTACAACGTCTGGTGTACTGGCTTTGTTTGTACTGGCTAAGTTTTATTTTAATGGCTTTTACAAAAGTGTTCATTTTAGCCCACCGTGTTGGAGAACGCTCACAAACCTTTTATTTTTGAAATTATGTTCTACTAATATACAAAACTGGTGATTTCCTGTTGCATAATCCACTCATAACTTACTCACAAACTTTCTCTAGAAACGTTTTTTTTTTTTTTTATCGTCTCGTCAAATTCTGTGCCATTTCCGTTAAAAACCTGTTCTATCTGTAGCAGTTGTTCATCTTTTTAAATCAGCTAATAAATATAGTCTACCAGTTTGAGCAGTTCAGCCTGTGTTCAGAAAAACTGGATTTTTCAGACATGAACGCACAATCAAACAAACTATTTCAGTACTCTGAAGGTCATCTTCCAGCCTTGGTGATCTCTTCACTGTGCTTTGACGAGCTAATGGAGCTACTTCAACAGATATTTCACTGCTCACTTTCCCTCGGTGTAGTTGTCTAGTCTGCACATGATGCTAAACGTAGTGGTGTTTCTAACCAAACCATTACTGACATCTCTTACTCGTTTCAAACCACTTGCCCCTGTCACCTCAGCTACGAGGTTCCTTATACCGTTTGTACTGCTAAACGTCTGTAAGTCCACATTTACTCACTCGGTAATGGCAGTATACACTCCTTCTGCACTTTGTTAGGAACACTAGACTAATACTGGATTATATATGTTCTCCCTTTGCAGTCTCCCGATTTCTTCATGGCCTGGATTTCACAAAATAATGGAAACCTTCCTGTGACCTTCTTGTCCATGTTGATATCATTCCATCACACAGCTGCTGAAGATTTTGGTGAAGCTCCTGTTCTACCACAGCCCAAAGGTGATCTACTGCAGTGGTCCCCAACCCCCGGGCCGCGGACCGGTACCGGTCCGTGGACCAAATGGTACCGGGCCGCCCAAGGAACATTAAATTATTTCCATTTTATTTACTGTGGTGTATTTCTCTCGGGTTTGTGCGACTTTCCATGGACGAGAGATTAACCGGGAGCTGAGAGACGTCACCTAAAGCCACACCAATACCGCGCATGCGCAAAATATCATGCTATCGGGCCGGGTTTAGGTGACGTCTGGAGCTGAGCGGCTGCGGTGTTGTAGCTTTGGTGGAGAGAAGGTGTGTATCGTTCTCATGTTTAACAGTGTTTGGTGTACGTGTACATTGTGTTTGCTCAAATTTAACCCACAAATTAGCAAAAATGAGTACGAAACAGACGTCGTTAGAAAGTTAGAAACTCTGCCGGTTTTCTGGATTAAAGTCATGGCGGAATACCCTGAGACTGCCACCACAGCACTTAAATCCCTATTGTCATTTCCGACATCCTATCTGTGTGAAGCGGGGTTTTCTGCAGTGACGGCAACCAAAACAAAACAACAGAATAAACTGGACATAAGCAACACACTTCGGGTGTCATTGTCTCCTATTGTCTCCCAGATGGAACCGTCTCGTTGCAAAGAAACAAGCTCAGGGTTCTCATTGATTTAGCATTGTAGTGAGTTAAAAAGGCATGATTAAATACAATTAGATTAAAATGATTAATTTTAATTTAATTGTTTGCCGCCACCCCCCACCCCCCTCCTCCGCCAGGGGGCCGCGGTAAAATGATCAAACATTGACCGGTCCGCGGCAAAAAAAAGGTTGGGGACCACTGATCTACTGGATCCAGATCCGATGTCTGATGCCCACTGAAACACATTGTCACGTTCATAAATCTGGTCTGAGAAGACTTATTTGTGACATGCTGCATTATCACGCTGGATCTATCCGTCTGCAGATGGTAAACTGTGGAAATTAAGAAGTGCATGTGACTGGCTCTAATCAAATAGGCTGGAGTGTTCAAGTGAGCAAAAGTGTGCAAGAAAACATTCCCCACCCTGTTACACCACCTCCACCAGCTCAGACATTAGACACCAGCCAGGTTGGGTCCATGGAGTCATGCTGCTGGCACCAAATTCTGGCCCTACCATCTGTGAATTTAAGCAGAAATCGAGATTCATCAGACCAGGCTATGAGATTCTAGTTTTGGTGAGTCGGTGCCCACTGACAGACTCAGCCGCGCTGTTCCTGGCTGACGGAAACGAACCCCGATCCTGAACCTTCTGCTGTTGTAGCAGCCAATCAGCCTCATTGTACGTAGCTGAACATGCTGTGCATTCTGAGATGCGTTTCTGCTCACCATCACAGTCCAGAGCGATTATCTGGGTTACTGTACCATTTCTGTCAGCTCATACCAATCTCCATTGACCTTTCTCGTAAACAAGGCGTTTCTGTCCAGGCAACTGCTGCTCACTTGTTGTTTTTTTTCTTTATTGCACTATCCTGAGTAAACTCTACAGACATTGTGTGTGAAATTCCCACGAGATCAGCAATTTATGAAACACTCAAATACTCAAAGCAGCCCGTCTGGCACCAACAATCACACCACGGTCAAAATCACCGAGATCACATTTTCCCCCCCATTCTGATGATTGATGTGAACATTACCTGAAGCCGCTGGTGCGTATCTGCATGATTTTATGCACTGCACTGCTGCCACACGATTGGCTGGATATATAATTGCATGAATGTTCCTAATAAAGTGCTCAGTGAGTGCATGGTACTCTAAAGCACTCGATATAGAGCGGTAAACATGCTTAGCATCACGGTATGGAACTGGATGTAGTCAGTGGTTTGCAATTTTATCTGCACAGAGCCTGTGTGGCTGCAGGTTGTCATTAAAATCAGAGAAGGAGTCACACCTGATTCCGCTTGTTTAATCAATTGGTCTCGGCCTTCAAACAACTGATGAGCTGCATCAGGTGTGTTTCTGCTCGACAGAAGAAAAAAAAAAACAACCGAGCCATGCTGGCGCTTTGCAGATATCTCAGCTACAGAGCATAAAGTATATCCTTCCTGCACAGCCTACTGTAGGCCAAGTAACCATTTTAGCTTTAGCCACACCTGTCAAACAAACACAGGGAGTGGTCTTGGTTTTGTGGCTTTCCTTGTTTAAATGAACAGTGGGGATAGATTCTTTTCAACACATCGAAACTGTTGCCAAGTGTCAGTGTGTGCGTCTAGGCAGTACAGTGCGCTAGTGTACACTAGGGGTGGGCTAGAAGACAAAAATATCACAAATCTCAAAGGCATTTCTCTGACAGACGAATCCGTATCACGACGCCCGACGCTAGTTTATTTTATGGCTACAAAAATCGTATTTCTTTTTATTTGGAATATTTAAAAAGAACATTTTATTTCATTTCAAACGTCACAAACATTGCAAAATTGAAACAAATTTTGACATCCTCAGCTTGTCGGGGTGTAATTATTACAAAGAAAGATATGGAAATTGAATTGAAATAAAGAATAACTCAGAAAGTCTACTAATGTATAATAAATTCGTACGTTGTTATATTCTTATATTTTTTATGCATAAATGCATGTCAATGCATAAAATAAAAATAGAAAAAAGTGATCGACATTTCTAAATAGTTCAAAGATACAGATATATGATATACTCCAGAGATTTCAACAATGCACAGTATTTAGATAACAAATAAAGCAATAATATTTTTTCATTTAATGTCCAATCAAATAAATATTACTAAAATTCTATACAATATTTTAACAATTTCCATTGTTAAAGATTGTGTCCAGAAATTAAAATCCAATCGGTTTGGAATTGTGATCAGAAAAGTCTCACACTGTGTTGATCATTTCATCCTACTGAGCTTCACTTCTAAAGCTGGTTTGTAATGCGTGTGTTATAGACACACTATTACGTCTCTGATACAGTCTAGTGTTTGAATATCTGTGGTGATTTGTGCAGAGCCTGGTCTCATTCTCAAAAAAAAAAACACAAGCGGTCGCATTGAGATTGAGACGAGCCGAGCACAGTCGCTCTCTCCTCTGTCACTGAGTGACAATCAGGTATCTGTTTGCACTATGAAAAGGAATACAGACAGCATGCACTAAGACTGGAGCCACTGTTAAAGAGGGGACGAGAGCGACGAGCCCTATGGAACAAAAAAAAACAGGTTTAAACACTAAAACTCTAGAAAACCTGTTTTATGTGGCTAAGCACATGTGTCACTCCTTTTCATTTGTATAAACAAACAGTGAAAACCAGAGGATCATAAAATGCATTGGCATTAGATCAACCCACGGCTGCACTTCAGCTCAGCAAAAACTGCTTTGCCAGACGTTGCATTTTAGAGTATTTTCACACCGAGGTTCCAAATGTGGCCCTTTATCTAAAAAGCCCAGGCTGAAAAATGAAAAGACGTGAGCTTATAAGAGTGTGAAGTAGTACAGTTGCACTGGGAGCATGAAGGAGAGGGGAGGGAACTGAGAGGGCCCCCGAAAGCCAGGCTTACAGGACAGTTATTAACTACTGCACTTACCTGGGATGCAGTGCTTACAATCACATGTCAATTTGAGACACACACCCACACACACGCACATGTACACATCTCTAGATTCATTATGTTGCATCTGTTGCTGAGAATGCGGCAGGAATTCACGAACGTGTCTCGGTTGCTTACGGCCGTCACCTCGCTATCTCTGCATTGAACCCGTCATGCATGAAATGCATTTGTGCAGCAAGACTTGTGTTCTCTGATCAAATAGGCTCTCGCTTTCCTTTTTTTTTTTCTTTTTTTTTTCCAGGGGGAAGTTAATAGCCACTAATGTAATAGCAGAAATGATTTTGTACTGGGTGTGCTCTGAATTCCATTTGTCCAGAATTCATTTGTCAGGTTTACGTGACACCTTGTGGCTGCTTTTCCTTTCAGCTTTCGTTCCGTTCACCTCTCTGACATGCCACAGTGCCGAGGCTGCTGTTATGATGCGAATGGTCAAGAAATTTGACTGGAAAATAACAAACGTTCTTAGTAAATTCTGCGTAATTTGCTTTGTCAGAGAGGAGAAAAGTATGTATCCCTTGAGGCCATGCTGAATGTAATTGGACCTCCCTCCTCCTAGTGTGTCAGCCATCGCTCATGGTGATGGAGAAAATCTCCTCACACAACGACAAGGCTCACACAAAGTGACACGCTCAAGGCTTTCCATATTATAATACACAAAGCAACATTTCAAGTCTAGAAAATGAAAGGAGATGTGTTTAGCAGGTGTTGCTTTTTTGAGCAGTGTGTGAATGAAAGAATGCAAATGAAGTTTTAAAAACAAAACAAAGCAAAAAGAAAAAAACACTCTGGTGCTATTTTCATCTAGCTTTCCCCATTTACATGGTCACGTTGTATAGAGCTGAAAAAGATTTTTCAATTCCATCTTCCCTCCAAACCTTAATGAGGTGGATGATGCTACCATTAAATAGATTCTCTAAAGCCGGGACGGGTTTTCAACCATCCCTAATCCTGCAGAGGGCCATTCAAATCTGCCCACCACTGCCCTTAAGCAGTCAAGCTTTCCATACATGATACTTTAAACCTCTAAATTGGCTGTATGGAATCAATGTAATAAAAAAATCACCAAGACCATCGACTCACTGAAGTACACGCGATTTGGAATGACTAAACATTTAAAATGAAAATCTTTAAGCAACAGATTGAGAAATATAAAGTCAGAGAATGAAGGAGAATATATATATATATATATATATATATATATATATATATATATACGTATGTATATATATATATATATATATATATATATATATATATATATATATATATATATATATATATATATATATATATACCATCAGGTAACAAATTACAGACATTTATTTCTTCTGTTTTCCGTCTTGTGTACATTTTCCCTATGCAAATTCTTGGCAGCTGTTTGTGGCACATCTTTCTAAACATATTTCAGTGACACGCCATGTATCAAGGAGCTCGAACTCAAAGTTGGACAGTCACAAAAGATTCAGCAGCCATTTTTATTATTTTCCTAACACCTACGTTTCAAGTGTTTCCCAGTGAGAGAATATATTATGCAATCAAGAGCAATCAGCATTATAAATGACACTATCGCTAGCAGCTCTGAATGAAGAGCAAGTCTAAATCAATCCTCCCAGAAGACAGCGCTTGCCTAAAATACAGCATTTGATTTTCCTGGGTCTGATCTCCAACTCACAGCTGTCTATTAAGTGAACATGAATAGAGCAGCGGGGCAAACGGCTTGACACGAAGAACATGGCTCAATGAATTTGCAGTAGTTAAAAAGAAACAGTTTGAGCGAAATATGTTTGTTTTGCTCAGGATGGATTTGCAAGATGCACAGCGGATCGAGGGACAGCTCGAGGAGCTATCTTAAAAAAACAAACAAAAAAAAAACACAAAGGTAATTGATTGTGATCAGGTGAAATTTCGAGTGCGGTAGAACATTTTGCCACGGTTTCCAAGCGCCGAGCTCAAAAATTGAGCGGGAGAAGCCGAGTGTCGTTTAGGAATCGAGATTCTTGCTCTTTTGCTGACAGAAATGGGATACATTCGCTGTGACATCTTCCGCGTTCATTTTTCAAAGAACGTCAAATCAAACATGCATGAGCCCGTGACAGCGTGGGTTTGGAAGTCTCTATCTGAGGACGGAGCACTCAGACTGGCACGAGCTAGCTAATGCTGTGCCCATCACATCCTCAAGCTTGTGTGGTCATACTGTCAGGCTGACAGCTGGAGGCAGCCGACAACTACGCATTCTTACGGGGACGTGAACTCTCTTTTGATTGAATGCAAAAGAAGCAGCCCCTGTCTCTTCTGTGCTTCGCCAAAGCAATAAACTGTCAGTGGACATCAAAAAAAAATCAAGAAATGCATTTAAACCTGCAGTTTAAAAGAATTTTGCTTTACACTACATAAAAAAAATACTTGATAGAAGCCTGAAAAGAAAAAAAAAACAGTTTACAAATAGGTTTTGAGAGGTTTCCTGTTCTAATGAGGCTTGTTTATTACAGGGCAATAAAAGGCCTTCTTCATTGTTATAGAACTCTCACATGTGTGAAATAGTCACTGGGTTATAAAGTGCGTCTGACTTCACTTGTCAATAGGAATGAAAACTGCTGTATAAATCCCCTGTGGAGCACATGCAAACAGACACAAAGTCTGACTTATGTTAGAGAGTGGGTGTGTGCAGCTGGTGACGAGTAGGCTGTTCTACTCTGCGATGGATAAACACAAGTCAAGTATTTCACAACTCGCCACAATAGTGAACGAACAGTCAAATGTCAACCTGTCAAAACACTGATTAGTGTTCAAGCGGTTTTAAAAGACTAGCTGGTCTCTTGTGACTCGAGGCAATAAAGCATTAAAATAACACTTAACACGAGTTAAAGAAGTAGTCGACACAGTTAACCCTGCTTTAGACAATAAATCTTTAACAGACGGTTTCATCCGACGCTCAGAGCAAAGTAGCAGTGACGATGTACGTTTGTCAAACGTGCATAAATTTACAACTAGATTCTTCTTCTTACTTAGTTGTTTCACGTACATGTTTGTTACCATGCAATTACTAGTTACTAATCTAAACTTCCAACAAGCTGGTTCTCAAAATGGGGTCCTGAAACCTGAGAGATTTTTACACTTCATTTTGTTATAGTGGTGAACATCACAATGTAATTAAAAGTTTCTATAGTTTTCACTGATTTTACAGGTCACTTAAAATAATGTGTTTTGTTGGTGTCCGATTATACAGTACACACTGAATTAAAGGCATAAATATAAAAATTGTTGGATTATATCTATTAACAAAAATCACTGCTTAGGAGGTCCACAGAATTAACTTCAGTCTGAAGTTTCTCCTGCTGCAAAATGTTTCATTTCTTCTCTCCAGCTTTCTATTATTTGATCTGAAACATCAGCCCCAAAACACCACTTTTTCATCACTACGGTATCACTCAAATGTGCAAAGGAAACTGACCAATAAAAGGTGCGCTGTAACATTATCCTGTAACACTCCTAGTAGCTATTTATAAAATCTTATTTAATAAACACTATCACACACCGTGCTCTTTCCGCTCGAGTCCAAATCTGTAATCTACAACCGCTCCTTTTTATCCTGAACCCATATGCTGGAATGGCACGATGGTGGTGTTAGTGATATGTCTCACGGTAAGACTGATCCTGGACCTGAGGCCCGTCTGCGGTAACGTCTAACCTAAACTCTTCTCTACAAATTCTCTATTCCTGACTCACATACACATTTACTGACATGCGCACTTCAGATTTCCCAGGAGTTTTGAACACTAACCGAGACAGCACGAGAAGGGTTTTTACAAGCGCTTTGTCAAGAACCGTTCTTTTTCTGTGTGCCTGCTCACACATATAAACTACTCAAACATTATACAGTCTCTGGATGAAAAGGTAAAGCATAAAATACACATGACAACTAATTACCTTTCACCTTTGCACCAGAAGCAAAGGAGAAGCTTTTACATTATCAGTATCCACACAGCCATGTAAACATTGCCTCAGATTGTACAGTGCTTAAGAAGAAGCCAGGCTTTTGTCTGGCGGAAAGAAAGCCTGAGCGAAGTGCATGTACTCATGGTGTACACTTTATTAGCCTGGGTGATTTATTTAAAGGTGTTCTGGATAAAAAATTATAATAAAAAATAAATAAAAAAATGCAGTGCCAGACATTGCTCAAGGTGAACAAGGGCTTCTTGTTGTTATACGATACACTGTGCATTACAAAAGCATTTGTATTGCATATGAACACCATGGCTGTTTTATTAGGTCTAGTCCCTGGGCTTGACAGCACTTCAGGAGTTGCTTTAGGCTAACAATAGTGCACCTCAATCAACCTTGCCCTTTCGTGCCTTGCTGGTGAAAGTCATGTTTCTCTAAATTCCCTCAGAAAGGCACTAACAAGGGAGGAAGGGGCCGCTCTGTCGTCCTCAGTGCTAAAGCTCAGCTCGGATCTGATCTTAGGCTTAAAACATGCAACTTCTCGCTTTCTGTGAGCCGACAAACCCGTGATGTTCTGCCTTACACAGCCTCGGGACAGACCTGGTGCAAGTAATAGCACATTTACTGCATACACATGCTTTAAAGCAGTGGATCGAGTTGCTGAAACAGTCTGGAGAACCGCTGAAGTCTTACAAACGTGTAATATTCGTGCAACGAACAGGCTGTTAAAATCACTCATGCCCTGGATGACCAGGATCTCACATTTATCTACAATGATACAGTGTAATTGTCTAAGCAGCAGCTGAGCGCGTGACAGTGTGTCCGTGTCTGATCCGTACACACAAACACATACACACACATATATATTACATATATATATTTTTTTTTTAAATATATACACACAAGCAACACGACTAGAAATGTGGAAAAACGGACTGCTTCTGATATCATAAGGGTGCATATGGGAGAAGCAGAAAAAAGCCGCGTTGCTCATGTTCACACCAAGTAACCAGAAAAATATCCCTGTTGTTTCACATCGCGCTCTGGGAGTCAGATCAGAAACGCTTTTCTTTAGGCCAGGAGACAAACACACGCCGATTCCGGCCACGATTCAAACGCTACACTTCAGCGATCCTTTAAGCCTCCGCTCCATTGTTAGCTGAGGACGGCGTTAGCTACACAAGCTACACACACACACACACACACACACACATACATACATACATACACACACACGCGCGCGCTCTCTCTCTCTCTAACACATACACACGTTCTAATGCAATGCACAAAGCTTCATGGACCTGACCGAGAGGTGCGAAAACGGCTCGCAACTTACTTTCAGATCTGATCCGAGTCCCAGTGCGGCTCCGAGAAAAAATCCTGCCTCAGCCGGAGTCGCGTTGTTTGTGTGTTTTCTTTTCCTCCTTTATACTTTGCAAAACAGAAGAAGAAAAGGCGCACAAGGCTTTCGCCGGAGTGCGACTGCCTGAATCAACTAGCGTAGAGCACGGCAAGTTGAAGTGTCAGATTACACGGGCTATTCTATTACCACTGCCAGGCTCGGCGGCTGCTTACAAAACACGACCCGGAGTATTTGGGATCAGGACACTGATTGCACTGACGCGTCATTGATCCTGTTGGATTTAAACGGATCCGCTCTCCTGGTTTTTATGCATTTATAATCGCCCATTCAACGCGCCTTTTAGGCTTATTATTATTATTATTATTATTATTATTATTATTATTATTATTATTATTATTATTATTATTATTATTATTATTATTATGAATACTTTTTTTTTGAATAACAAAGGAAAAGATGCCTCATGGACTTTATGGTCACATAATCATCATGTTAGTGTCCTGGTGTGTTGGTTTGGTCGGATCGTGTCGTGCATCATCAATTAACCCAGTTTTTTTTTTTAAGTGGAAAAATCAGGCTATAATTATTAATCGTCCGTGGCCATGTGATTCCTATTTACCGTTTTTGACACATTGTGTAACACCTGAACGAGAACTGACGTCATTACTATCGGTCCGATGACCGGTTTTATTCTTGGTGTAACATTATCGTGTTACAGCAGCAATCAGCTAGCGCGTGTAATCCCCCTCCTATGCGCTCTCAAAAAGGCAGGAGAGGAGGAGGAGGAGGAGGAGGAGGAGGAGGAGGAATGCCTGGTTCCGTATTTTGCTAGTCGCCGGCTCTGTGCGATAGAAAGCCCTGAATAACAAAGACGTGTTTGAGAGCAGCGGCGGCTGCAGGCTCGCGCTCAGCGGTGACGTCAAGGAACAATGAGTCTCTCCCGACGGTGGAAAGACGAGAGAAGCGCGAGCTCCCGCACCAGTAACGCAGTGCGTCCTCCTATCTATCTATCTATCTATCTATCTATCTATCTATCTATCTATCTATCTATCTATCTATCTATCTATCTATCTTCTTCATGAAACCCCCGAGGCTCAACTACCCCCCATGGGGTTATAAAGGAAGCAGGTCCAAATCTTAACGAGTGCAACATGACATGCACTCATTCAGATTGAGTCTGTCCAAACACTGACTGAAATTTCCATTAACTCTTATTGGTGGAAAAGGTCTTCTTGGATGCATTATGCAAATGATGACATGAATGAGCAACTGATTCCAAATGAGCCTTGTGTTAGCTTAAACGTTCATTCTAGTCAATTGAGGTTACAGCAAATTGATCATTTCCAGGGCTTTAGCATCCTTGGTGTTATCTTTCTAAGCTTCCTTATTCACTATGTTGCCCCGGTGCTTTCCAGAGAAACATTAGCTGTGTCTTTTGAACAGTGTCCTTAGCTTTTCCACTGCGAGGCTTTGACACTAATGCATTGGGCTTATTCTGTGAGCACTCTGTCTCAAGGACACTAGCTCCTGTGCAGTTATCTAAGTTGGCAGGGATAAATCTGGCAGATGACATCACTGGTTTCAGGCACTCATTCATTTTTATTTCTGTCCTGTTCTGATATGGTGATGGTCCAAATGACAAGAGAGGTAGCACGGGTAATGTCAGATGTCACATCTTTATCATATCGGGCATGTTTTCCTCACATGATTTAATTATACTCTTCTACTTTTGATTGGGCAATCAAATTAGTATATTTGAAAAATTGGTTCAAATTTCTGGAATGTGTTTTTTTAATCCCCTGAGGGGAGACTGAAAGTACTTTAACAGATGCTGAATTTGCGGACATCTGGATTTTTTTTTTTTTTTTTTTTTTTGCAGATGTATGCTGGTGTTAGACATTTTCCAAAGATGGACTTACAGATGAAACATCAGTATCAAAGCAAGGCTTAGTTATTGCAAGTCACCCAGCATCTATTGTCATATAGGTTTCAGACTGCTTATAATATCCTGTGTTATGGACCATTAATCATGTTTTTGTGATGTCGCTCAAAGTTGCATGGGTTCATCACGTCTGGGGGGAAAACAGGCAGTCAATGAACAGCCACTTTAGTTCAAAGCCAGTTGTTGTATGAACCCCTGGTGATGATGGGTAGGCCCTCAACTCTTGCATTCTGAAACAATATGGCCAGATGGCTGCCAAGAAGATGGATGGACTATAGGTGGAGTGACTTCAGCTTGACTGAATTGCTGTATAATTTTATACATACACGCAGCTGTGAGGTGTTATTACAGAATATTTTGCATTAGCAAAAGGATGCTTCAGCTATCACGTATCTCGAAGTGTTAGCACGCATTATTGCTTATTCGTTTTAAATATTGCTTTTATGAACTCTAAATGTCTGATGGCAGCCAAGGCTGCTGTATTTTTCCTCATATTGCCATCTGATATTAAAAAAAATCGTTGCACAAAGTATATTCCATGCTAACATGACTTTCAGGCTGAGGTGTAGTGAACTCGACTGCCATGCTGAACCTCAGCTCAGCTAATTCCCTGACAATCACAGGGGAAATGATTGATGCTGTTGGGCCTTCAATGCTACATGATGGAGAGAGAGTTTCAGTTTTGCTGACATAAGCTTTCACACACAGGCTGAGCTTTCACAGATTATTTACAGCTCCTATTTGCTTTACACAGTATACTATCGCTCTCGTGGACCTCCTCAGAGGAAATATGGGCTATGCTGCCAAAATACCATTAACATGGTAAGAGAAAAAAGTTATTAAGAAAATGTTTAATAAACAAGGTGGGAAATGCAGATATAGGACAAGATGGTGAGATGTTGAGATTCCTGAGATTACGGACCGCAGAAAGGCAGAGGTGCGCAATGTATTTGACAACAAGACACAAGAGAAATCTGTTTAAGTACACTATTGATCCCCTTTGGAGCAGAGCCACTGAAAGCAGAGGCAGGAGTAAGACAACGAGAGATGCATTTGGCCAACTGTTTGCAGAAGAGTAGAGGAAGAACTCTCTTGGAGTCTCTCTCTCTACCTCTCTTTCTGTCTCTCTCTCTCCACCTCTTTTATTTCATTGAAAAATGTGAGGGGTGGTAAATAAAGCAGACAGCCTATACCCCATGCTGACTGGCTCGGCTGGCTTTGGAGAGGGTAGAGGCAATCAATGTGTGCTCACAATAGAGCAAGAGCATTGAGAGTGCTAACTGCTCCCTCAGGCCATGCACGAAGGAGGGCAGGGGGGTTGGAATGGGGGCTAAACAGACAGAGAGTGAGTTAAGATTCATTTTGAACTTCCTAATGAAGAACTAAAGGTGGAGTTGTTTATTTGCACTCCTATTCCTTAACAAAGAGTAGCTTAAGTTCAGCTTAGACACCTTCAATATTGTGAATAATTAGCAATGATTCACGATCAATATTTTGTGTACCCTACTCAATGGTAGCATCACACCATGTATACATGTAGACATTGATATAATATATTTATTATATGTCAAATATAAATTGTACAGCAGAAATCATCCATAGGCAGCAACACAGAATAATAACAGCAGTAGCTGAGAGCTGCAAGTTATACATGTCTTGGAATTAATGTATTATATAACATTTCATCTAAATGTCAAGATGCAGAGAATGGCAACCCCAGGTCATGATCACAATCAACCTTTGTATGTGAGAAACATGCATATTGAAAGATTAAAGCACCTGAAGTAGTCAAATGCTTCTAATACACAGTTCTTGTACAAAACAATATGTCCATCTATCTATCTATCTATCTATCTATCTATCTATCTATCTATCTATCTATCTATCTATCTATCTATCTATCTATCTATCTATCTATTCACACACACACACACACACACACACACACACACACATACACACACACACACACACACACATATATATATATATATATATATACGTATATATATATATACGTATATATATATATATATATATACGTATATATATATATATATATACGTATATATATATATATATACGTATATATATATATATATATATATATATATATATATATATACGTATATATATATATATACGTATATATATATATATATATATATATATATATATATATATATATATATATATATATATATATATATATATATATACCTTTGAAGCCACGGATTCTACTAATTTGTCTAATTTTAATTTGAGCATGTGGCTGTTTACCGTGAGCATAATTCCGAAACGGTCTGTTTTAGACATAGATTTTCAATAATTATCTACTGTGTATGTGAGTTGTAGGAAATGAATCATAACAAGAAACAAGCTACTCTTTTCTCAGAAACCCATTTTAAATACAAACGAGACTTACTGGAAGGTTCCCTTATCAATAGCTAAGCTGAATAATCATTACTGCAGTCTTGTGACTATAAAATATCAGATGTGCATCTAGCAGATCAATCTAGCGGAACACAAAACCTTAGACAACTTTTCCACACGCGCCTATTGTTACCATTAACCGCTATTCATATATAGAATATTCATGCATACTCTTATTTGGTGTAACTGAGAGCTTGGTGCAGTGCTCAGGCACTGAATCACTTCCCTAAGAAATAAATTAAGCTCTTGTCTGAGAATGACCAGCATTTTCTCAAAGCTTTTGGAGGTGGATCATATTACTGTAGCATTGGCATATGAGGCAGCAGGTTGAGACTGAGGAAAACCTCGCCGTGCATGACATCAAGTGGCTAAGCAGAAATATATGTGTGTGTGTGTGTATATATATATATATATATATATATATATATATATATATATATATATATATATATGTGTGTGTGTGTGTGTGTGTGTGTGTGTGTGTGTGTGTGTGTGTGTGTGTGTGTGTGTGTGTGTATGTAGCTTTTTTAAATAGTTGTCTCTATCAGTAGGGTCATAGAAGTGAACTTCTTTTTTCTTTAGTGAAACGTATCTATGAACATGGAACAGCAAGAGTTGAGTGCAGCACTTCAAAGATAATAATTAAAACATGTCATTGATTGCGGTCGCTGAGCTGAGAAATATTTTAATGTAAATATAGTAGAAAAAGTCCACTCATGAGCAGACCTTCAAAAACATAAGGTACAGCTTAATTTCAGGTGTCTAGGCATGTTTCACCAGCACAACAAGTGGACGCTTCAACTGGCCAATTAGTAGACAAGTGGCATGAAAACATGCTAATGAAGTTAATCCTTCAAAGGAGTGGTGGCTCTCAGGCTCTGATGATTCAATGACAGCGATGCTAATGCCTCTCGCCAACACAAACTGGGAAGAGGGGGTGCACAATAGACTGTGAGATTGTGTTATTGTGTGGGATGAAATTAACTCACACTCTGTTGCCAGTAAGGGTGGTCTCCCCATCTTTGCTCAGCGCAGCATGAAAGAAGGAGATTCTCCAAGGTCTTACGTCATCATAGAAGATAAGTGCTATAAAGGCACAGACAGCGGATACTGATGTCTGAATGGATGATTCAATCTTAATTTGCTTTCCTGCTCAGCCATAAATACATATGTACATATTTCTTTATTACTGCGGAACTAAAAGTCAAATCTGTGACACTTTCAACATTTTAATGTTTTCTTATTCTGTATTTGAATTGTATGCTTATCTGAGCAAGTGAACTTATCAGCTCTTCAGCCCTTGTTGTAGGAAACTGCTGTTATTTTTTAGGTGACCGTATATGCTGTTATTATTTAATGATCACTGCATACTAGAGTGCTAGAAATATTTCCATATTACTTAAATGATATGCTGTAATTGAAAAGCGTGCCTCAAGTGTAACATGTACTTAATAACTTTGTAATGAACTCCATTGCTTGTGTCCAATCCATGCTAATGGCTCACTTAGAGACTTGTATCTCACACTTAAATAATCTCCTGACATCAAGTGTTTAACCTTGGGCCTTTCCACAGCCCTCCAGGGTGATGGCATCTGGGAAAAGGCATTTATACTACAGAGAAGACTGACATCTACTGGCTGAGCATCACCCAGCCTCCCTCATGGTACAGGTTAAAGCTTATGATATATATATATATATATATATATATATATATATATATATATATATATATATATATATATATATATATATATACTAAATGTATTTCAAGGGAATTAAAGGTTGTGTTAAACTATATTAAACTACATACCTTTCATATTTACACCTTAGCTTTTGCTTGCTCTACAGATATGGAATACTTTACAATACGTACTGAACATTTGCTGTGCTTTGAAAAATAGCAGCAATACTTCAATGTTCATTTTTAAAAAATTGTGACCGCAAACCATTGTCTTGGTCATTTATTCTATACATATATCAAATGAAATGAAATGAAATAGATACAATCTAAAAAGGATAAATGGGGTTTAATAAGAAACAGTAGACTCTCTGAACAACTACCCTCTGTTTATAAGGGACAAAAACATCCTTGAGTCCGAGCAACAGATACCCAGGTGCATTAAATGCATTAACACACACTTAAAAGCAAGTAGCAGCCTATACACACCTCAGCGTTCCTGAGCGGTCATGCATTTGTCACGCAAGATTTATGCATTTGTCTCATCAGACTCATTCAGTTTATAAGCGCTAAGGTGTCTCTGGTGTCACCTATAAGTAGGTGAGGAGTCATTAGTAGTATTAGGATACGCCCCATTTTTGTCCTTTCCAAAGTCTTTTGTATTTAAATAAGTACAAGTAAGCAGTGTTTCTAGTTCCTATATTTATCCTATTTACAGTGTGTCTGTGTGTATCAAGCTTTCTAACCTGCTCATGTAGACATGACTCTGATTTGAACCCCTCTGTCTGGGCAGACTAAGTATCATGTACATTTCAAATGAAATTTATTCACAGCCTGCGTGTTACAACAGGCGTTCGATAGGCAATCATATACCATCTGATTGTTTTAGTTAGATAACTAACTAACAACTCATAAGAGCATATGTTTATGCATTCAATTTGTACATTGCTGCATTAATAATAAGCAAAAATTTGCACTTGTTACATCCTGTGCCAGACAAACTCCCAGACACATTTGTTACCAGTTAAAAGGATCACTGATTAAAGACAGCAAAATAAATACTGGCCAGGTTCCAGGTAAGTGTAGACTACACTAAATTATGCTTCACATTACCACAATGTTTAACAGCTTAATTATTTGGTGAGTGATACAGCTGCTTAGCTGTCAAGCATTGCGTGATTCTACCGAAAGCTCATCTTAAAAACGTTACAAATGAATAAATAAGTTAATACAAATCTGTTGTGAATCACAATCACAAGAACAAAGCTCTACTAGATAACTCTGTTAACATTTGGTTGTGTCTGTCACATATGGTCTCTGCTTTATGCTCCCTGCTTTGGCATGTGGCTGTATACGCAACACATGCAGTCTTTGTTTGCTGCTCATTATGTCACTGGCTATAAATGAGAGTGCTTTGAGCCCTGGCCTAAAGCATTAAAATGTCATATCAAAAATAGGAATGATGTTTAGAAGAGCTCCATGAACACTCTGGAATTGTCATGCTGAAAAAAAATTCACAGTGGAGAAAACATGAGCATGAATGGAGAGCAACAATCTCTTCTGACACAGAGAAAGTAGCATTGGTTCAGCAATCGATACGATTCTCCGCAAGACTCCAGTGACGTAATTAATCAAAAGCCTTCCAGTCATGCCAGTGTGTTGGGTGGAGCATGTTATAGCACTGAGTGCACGGCATGAATTGAATTAAAGATGTTTATTAGATTCGGGTTGCAGAGATTTCTCGCTCTACAATGCATGCCAGAAAATATTGTTTCATAGTTAATACAAAGCATGCAGTGTAAGTAAACAGCTATCAGTATGTGGTTTTACTCAGAGCAAATGTCTTTAAAATCTTTTTTTAATGACAAGTCTGGCCTTCTAGTAATGTTTTTATGCACTGTATAACTTTTATAAAGCATAGCCAGGTGCTTGAAGGAAAGTGACTATAACACAAAAATGTGTCAAAACTTGAAACAGGGCTATTTTATTACAGTGGATAAGCAGGTCTATTACATGCTTTTTTTTTCTGGTAATGGGTTGCAACACTAGTACCTTAATCTCTCACCTTAAAGCGCCCTCTTCATGGTTTTACTTACAATTATTGGCTTACATTAGGCTTTTGTATACCCAGAAGAAATAAGCTTCCTTTTGTGCCGAGAGGTCAGCATCCATATAAGGCTCATCCTGTGTTTCACAAGTTAAGCAGCTACTGTAAGCCAGTCGTGTACAATCCTAGAGCTAAGTATAAAAATATACCTGACATTATGTCTACCAAACAATCGCAGATCCTATCTATATTTTAACTGGATCATAAACACTATCCAGTGCATACTTCAATAACATCCTCAAGGACTGCATGTCAGAAACGATTGAGAATATTTTGAGGAAATATTTTTGTAATATGAAGTCTTTCTGGTTCTGCTTTAACTTCCTTTTATGAGTCACAAGAATGTAACACACCACAATGTGATTTTATGTACTTAACTTTATTTTCCACAACCCCTCCATTTTGTTAACAGAAGATATAGTTGGGTTTTTTTTTTGTTTTTTTTTTGTTATTGTTAAATTCCACCATAATTTCCATCATATTCCATCATAGGTTTTAAATGTGCAAATCTTTACCACTAAGCTTTTAGGTCTAACACAATGACCGAGTGACACAGCTGGTGTGAGGAGTACATGTGGCACACCACATTATTTCATTTCCCTTTACTTCTATTCAAACATAACCTAATTCAATAATGAAGTGACATTAACACCACAACTTTCATTTGGAGTAGACAATGGTTTTGTTGGAAATTCTCTGCACTAGTGGTGTAATGTTAAGTCTGGAATGATTATGCTATTCTAGAAATAAATGAAATTAGTTTCATTAAAGAGCCAATGCTATGAAAGCATGTCTGCCTCTGAATTCCTGGGGAACTACCCGAGATCCCTTATCTGGTGTAGTATACAATATGGTACGGTACAAAGGTTGGAACATACACTATATGACCAAAGGTGTATTACACCAGAACAATCGTGGCCTTATGTGATTTTTGAACATTCTGTTCCAGATTTAGTTTCCCCTTTGCTTTTGTAATAACCTCCAATCTTCTGGGAAGGCTTTACACTAGATTTTGGAGTGTGGCTGTGGGGATTTACATGTTCAGCCGCAAGAGCATTAGTGAGGTCAGGCACTGATGTAAGGCAGTGAGACCTGGGGTGCAGTGGGGTTGAGGTCACTCTTCACCATTCATCCTGGCACACCATGTTTTAATGGAGCTTGCTTTGTGCACCTGGACAGTGTCATGATGGAAAAGGTTTAGGCCTCTTAGTCCTTGTAATACAACATCATACGAAGACATTTCGAACTCAAATTTGTGGCAAGAGTTTGGGTAAGAAACACCTACAGTATTGGAGTGAATTTGGTTGCAATATAAACCACATCTTGAGCTAAAGACTTCAACTTGAAGTTTTCTTCTAGACACTTTAAGAACAGTTACCTATATTAACTTATTTAATATCATTATGAGTTCTTTGACCTGGAACCCTTAAATGTTCAATACAGAACCCTAAAACAGAGTGATGCCATATTAGAGAGAATTTCAAATAGAAGCCTTCTCAATAATAATCTTCTTTATGTATAGCTTTAACTATGCTTAAGGTCTTAAAGATCAATTTAAACCTTTTTCAGAGAAACAGTAATACAGACAGACAGGTTCAGTACTTAAAGATACAAATCTTCAGTATATTGCCAGGCAGACCAAGATTCACTATGGCATATAGTCGAGATTAAACTCAAAGACTCAAGTCATTCAGTCTGATATCTGTTTATAGAAATGGCTTCCTGTAACGTTCTCTGTTACACTGTTGTTGGAATAGCTTTTACTGGAGGTACTTTTTACACTGACAATTACCTACTGAAAACTATGGGACGCATTGTCTACAATGGTTATTATCTTGGGTTGTAAAAAAAAAGAAAGAAGGTGAAGCCTATATATAAATTATGAATTATTTCCAAATAAAAATTGTAAATAGTTTTTGATAAATAGTTATTCAATCAGAGATTTCCCAAGAAGTCCCAAAAGTGACATTTAGTATAAAAAAAGGTGCAAAAAAATACAAACAAAACACAACATCAAAAATAGTAAAAGAAAATTGCCCATTCAGGTATGTCAGTATTTCTTTTAGATGTGTTTTATATTCAATATATTCCAAAACAAAATTCTGCTGTAAAATCAGTTTATTGGTTTTGGCTCTGTATAAAACTGGACTGATATAGGACATTAGAAAACTCTGTAAAGGGCATCATTTCGTTCCATCCGCTCACTGCTCTTGGCTCTGTTAGGAATGTGTTGCATGGTAACAGCCACAGCAAACAGCACACCTGGCAGTCCCAGAGTTCCAACAGGAAACCACAACACTCTGAAAACCCAGCCTACCACACACACACACACACGCACACACACACGCACACACACACACACACACACACACACACACACACACGGGCGCACACACACACACGGGCGCACACACACACACACACACACACACGCACACACACACACACACACACACACGCACACACACACACGCACACACACACACACACACACACACACACACACACTGCAACTAAAGAGAAAGAGAGGAAATGTCTGCTTCTATGCTGCAGAGTACATAGTTCCTCATCAAAAATAATTTACCCTTATATCCATTCATTTGTTTCTCTTTATTATTACGCATTTCTCTAGCAGTTTGTAGTCACTTTTGCTTTACCATTAGGAAGACTGTATGCACAATTAATACACCCTAATTTATGACCACTTTCTATGAGGCATGTATCATTGTGTCCATTACGGCAGTTCCCCCAACTACCTCTCTCTCACTTGGCCATCAATTTATTGTTGTTGTTGGCGGTTCAGCTGAAGCTCATGTATTGATTTCTCACCCTCAGAGAAGATAAGGTGGAGAATCGAGATGGATTCCATATCTATTATCTAATGGAATTCCTCCTCTTAGAAAGGCTATGGATTTTCTGCCATTGAACCTCTGCAAAAGAGAGTGGAGGACAGAGTAGCTTCTGCAACCCACAAGAACTCTCCACTCGATGGATTAATGTGCACAGTACAATGCAGCAGAAAAGGCTGGGATGCTGGTGGTCCATACTGAGAATGTAAAACAGCAAGTTGTGAGAGAAGCCTGTGCTTATCGCAAGTGATTATTGACCTCCTTGTGTTTCTGCTAGTGCATAGTCAAGTACTTTGTATATCTTTGTTGTCTCTGCAGGATTAAGCCAAAGAAAAACAAGCTTGTAAATGTATGAATATGTATCTAATTGAATGTATATCACATTCCAGGAAAACCTTCTAATGTTAATTACATGCTAGTCATTTCCATGACCTCCACTTGATAAAAATAAGATTTAACTTGGTTACAATTACAGGACATGCTACATTTGCTACATGTGCAAATTATTATGAACTAGTATTCACATTCGTCCCCAGAAGTAGCATTTTCTTTTAAGTGAAAGTGCAAATAATTGTGTATTGAAAATAATTTGCATAGTGTACAATTGATAAATAACAATAACAAGACCAATAATTGAAAGTGTATTATTTAAAAAAAAAAAAATGCAATCTAAATCTCTGGGAAACCAAATATCCTAAACTCAACGAAACATGTAGGAAGATTATAACGTTTAACATCCCAAACCATGATCGAAAATGTAATCTATACATCATTTATTTTCAAACTGATTACTTGTGTTAAAGTACAAGAACCCCTGTACACAAACTCATTCAATTATATATTAGATAATTAAACATTAGCAGATATGAAGCAGATCCTTTAAGTTCTCTAATGTGTAAGGAGGGGCCTTGATGAATTGTGCTTGTTTGTACAGCACATTCCACACATTCTTGATCAGACTGCGATCTGGGGAATTTGGATGCCAAGTCAACACCCTGAACCCATTATCATGTTCCTCAAAACATTCCTGAACAATTGTTTTGCAATGTGGCAGAAACATTTACTTTGCTTAAAGAGGCCACTGTCATTAGGGAATACTGTTGATATGAAGAGGTGTACAATATTTAGGTAGGTGGTTCATGTCAAATTAACATCCAGGATCATGAATGCTAGGACACAAGGTTGAACAAGCCTTTGAATCCAACATGCAGCAATGAGCCTTGGGTGCCTATGGCACTGTCACCTTTGTAGGTACTATTCACTGCATTAAAGGAACATTGCACAAGACCTGCTGTTTTGGAGAAACTCTGACACAGTTGTCTAAACATCTCAGTTTGGCACTTGTCAAAGTCACTCAGGTCTTTATTATTGCCCATTTCCCCTTCCTCCAACACTTCTCCTTTGAAGAATTGACTGTTCACTTGCTGACTAATACAGTATATGTATTAGTGATCCAGGTGTCACTGTCACAAGATCATGAATGTTATTCACTTCACCTGTCAGTGGCTTTAATGTTAATTCAAGACTTCAGAAAAGGTTTTCCATGTTTAATGGTTTACAGCTCTTGAAACTGCACCATTTAATACCTGTGATTTTTGCCTGTAACCATGATTAAATAGCATTCTATGAATACATTTATCTAGCCATGGGGGTCACAATCCAGTGACTTCTGTGCCGGTCCCAAGCCCAGATAAATAGAGAGGGTTGTGTCAGGAAGGGCATCCGGCGTAAAACATTTCCAAATCTAACTATGCGAATCGTCAGTACGAATTTCATACTGGATCGGTTGAGGTCCGGGTAAACAACGACTGCCATCGACGCCGTTGACCTACAGGGTGCCGGTGGAAATTGGGCTACTGTTGGTCGAAAAAGTAGAGGAGGGAGGAGAGTGAACAGACAGAGAGAGAAGAGGAAAGGTAAGAGTGTAGGACTGAGAATGGGAACTCTGAATGTTGGTACTATGACGGGGAAAGGTAGAGAGCTGGCTGATATGATGGAGAGAAGGAAGGTGGATATACTGTGTGTACAGGAGACCAGGTGGAAGGGTAGCAAGGCTCGTAGTATAGGAGCAGGATTCATGCTGTTTTATTATGGTGTGGATAGCAAGAGAAATGGGGTAGGTGTGGTCCTGAAGGAGGAGTTTGTGAGGAATGTTCTGGAGGTGAAGAGAGTGTCAGACAGGGTGATGAGTCTGAAGTTAGATATTGATGGGGTGATGTTGTTAGTGGTTATGCCCTACAGGTAGGTTGTGAGTTAGAGGAGAAAGAGAGATTCTGGAGTGAATTAGATGAGGTAATGGAGAGTATTCCCACAGGTGAGAGAGTGGTGATAGGAGCAGATTTTAATGGACATGTTGGTGAGGGGAACACAGGTGATGAGGAGGTGATGGGCAAGTTTGGAGTCAAGGAAAGGAACCTTGAAGGACAGATGGTGGTTTACTTTGCTAAGAGGATGGACATGGCTGTGGTTAACACTTATTTTCAGAAGAGGGAGGAACATAGAGTGACTTACAAGAGTGGAGGTAGGAGAACACAGGTAGACTACATCCTATGCAGAAGAGGCACTCTGAAATAGATTAGTGACTGTAAAGTGGTAGTGGGAGAGAGTGTAGCCAGACAGCATAGGATGGTGGTGTGTAGGATGGCTCTGATGGTCTGTAAGAAGAAGAAGTCAAAGATAGAGAAGAAAACCAAGTGGTGGAAGCTGAAAAAGGAGGAATGTTGTGAGGAATTTAGACAGAAGTTGAGGCGGGCTCTGAGTGGTCAGGTAGTGCTGCCAGATGACTGGGAAACTACAGCAGAAGTGATCAGGGAGACAGGGAGAAAGGTGCTGGGTGTGTCATCTGGAAGGAGGAAAGGGGATAAGGAGACTTGGTGGTGGAATGAGGAAGTTCAGGAAAGTATCCAGAGGAAGAGATTAGCCAAGAAGAAGTGGGACATGGACAGGACTGAAGAGAATAGACAGGAATACAAGGAGTTACAGCGCAGAGTGAAGAGGGAGGTGTCTAAGGCCAAGCAGAAGGCATATGAGGAGTTGTACACTAGGACTTGTACAGGTTAGCTAGGCAGAGGGATCGAGATGGGAAGGATGTGCAGCAAGTTAGAATCATTAAGGATAGAGATGGAAGGGTGTTCACAAGTGAGGAGAGTGTACAGAGGAGATGGAAGGAATACTTTGAGGAGCTGATGAATGAGGAAAATGAGAGGGAGAAAAGAGTAGAAGGGGTGAACTCTGTGGAACAGAAAGTAGATAAGATTAGAAAGGATGAAGTCAGGAAGGCTTTGAAGAGAATGAAAAGTGGAAAGGCAGATGTCCTGACGACATCCCGGTAGAGGTCTGGAAGTGTCTGGGAGAGGCAGCAGTGGAATTTTTAACTACTTTGTTCAACAGGGTTTTAGAGACTGAGAGGATGCCTGAGGAATTGAGAAGGAGTGTGTTAGTGCCGATCTTTAAGAATAAGGGTGACGTGCAGGGTTGCAGCAACTATAGGGGGATAAAGTTGATGAGCCATACAATGAAGCTGTGGGAAAGAGTAGTGGAAGCTAGGTTAAGGAAGGTAGTGGAAAATTGTAAGCAGTAGTATGGCTTTATGCCCAGAAAGAGCACAACAGATGCAATTTTTGCTCTGAGAATTTTGATGGAGAAGTATAGGGATGGTCAGAGGGAGTTGCACTGTGTGTTTGTAGACTTGGAGAAAGCGTATGTCAGAGTGGTGCAGGACATGTATGAGCGGAGCAGGACAGTGGTGAGGTGTGCTGTAGGTCAGACAGAGGAGTTCAAAGTGGAGGTGGGCCTGCATCAGGGATCGGCTCTGAGCCCCTTCCTGTTTCCTACAGTGATGGACCAGTTGTCAGAGGAGGTCAGACAGGAGTCTCCTTGGACGATGATGTTTGCAGATGACATTGTGATCTGTAGTGAGAGCAGGGAGCAGGTGGAAGAAAACCTGGAGAAGTGGAGGTTTGTGCTAGAGAGAAAAGGAATGAAAGTCAGTCGTAATAAGACTGAGTACATGTGTGTGAATGAAAGGGAGGGAAGTGGAACAGCAAGGTTACAGGGTGAAGAGGTGAAGAAGGTACAGGAGTTTAAGTACTTGGGGTCAACAGTCCAGAGTAATGGAGAGAGTGGGAAAGAGTTAAAGAAGCGAGTGCAGGCAGGTTGGAATGGGTGGAGAAAGGTGTCAGTAGTGCTGTGTGATAGGAAAATATCAGCAAGAATCAAGGGGAAGGTGTACAGGACAGTGGTGAGACCGGCCATGCTGTATGGTTTAGAGACAGTGTCACTGAAGAAGAGACAGGAGTCAGAGCTAGAGGTAGCTGAGCTGAAGATGTTGAGGTTCTCTTTGGGAGTGACAAGATTGGACAGGATTAGGAACGAGTACATCAGAGAGACAGCTCATGTTGGACGATTGGGGGATAAAGTTAGGGAGGCCAGTTAAGGATGGTTTGGACATGTTCATAGGAGGGAGAGTGAGTATATTGGTAGGAGAATGTTGGACATGGAGCTGCCAGGCAGGAGGCAAAGAGGAAGGCCAAAGAGGAGGTATATGGATGTAATTAATGAGGATATGAAGCTAGTGGGTGCAAGTGTTGAAGATGGAGAAGATATGGATAGGTGGAGAGAGATGATTCGCTATGGCGACCCCTGAAGGGAAAAGCCAAAAGAAGAAGAAGAGGACCCCACAAAGTCCCCTGGGCTAGATATACAGTATACAAACAGTGAGTAATGACAGATATACAGCCTTGGGTAAAAGAAAGTACACCATCCTTCAGTTCTGTCTTTTTCAAATTAGCCTTTCGGTGGTCTTCACCAACTTTTATAAACAAACACATAACATCAGGTGACAACAAAAACACATCTATATTCACTGTCATTTCTACCCAAAATAAACCAGCATTCAGAAAACAGGCAGGAAAAAATAAGTACACCCTTCTTAATTCCACACCATTTAGATGTTAAAAATAAATGCACAAGAACACAAGATTTCTAATATCATCAAGAAGTGTGACTATTTCTATAAAAGTAGAACATTTGGCAGCACTCAGGTGTCTGTCTACATCATGCATAGAATAAACATCAGCCATGACCTCAGAAAGGCAATTGTTGCAAATGGACCATGCAACAGGACAATAATCCCAAGCAAATCAATACAAAATGATTCTAGATGATCAGCTTTATCCTGTGAGGAAACATTTCTATTCTGTTAGGAGTGGTCCATTCCAGGATGATCCTTTCCCCATTCAAGTATGAAGATGGTGTAAATCATATGCTATTGCTTTGACAGTCACCTCATCTCAAACCAGGTGATGGGCTTTGGGAGATTGTGGACTGACATGTTAGACATTTCTTTCCAAAAGAATCATTTAAGCACCAAATAGGGAAATAAAAAAATAAATGAAGATTCGTGTTCATTGTTCATTGTAATATTGTTTTTGTCTTTTTTACCAATGCCTTTATATCCATAAATTGTATATGGACTGTTTTATAAAATGGTGAGTAAAAATCATCTACAAATGGAATCTGCTAAAATAACAGGTTACAGTCTCAATTAAATCATCAGATTTTGACGACATCTAGAAAATTACTTGTACAGAATGAAGATAAGTACGTGGCTAAAATACACGTCCGCTGTCCATGTGACAATTGTTCAGATGTGTGACATGTTGCTCTATTAAAGTAACAGGAAAGTCTCTGAGCTATTCTTTCCTAATCAAGAACAGATCAGTACTGGCCAAAACGGTGCAGGAAATTCCTCTATATTTCATTTTTAATATCCACAAGACAGTAAGTAGTATTTCATTCTCAACAAGAAGCACTTTGAAAAGAAACTGGCGCCATCTTTTACGTCTTGCCTTGTGTGTAATGCAGCGTCTCCCATTGGAACAGTAAATCCGTAATAAAAACTGCCAGATTACTCTGCTTTTAAGAGCAGAAATTTCAAGACTGTAGATAAATCCATATATTTGTGTCTATTCATATGAATTTCTTATTTGATTTCCCTGTTGTAATACAGTTATTGTAAAATTACACCCTTTATTAGTTTGGATTGCTTTTTCTATATTTGCTTACTTGCTTGTGCCTACAGAAGGTAAATGTAATTAATAACATATTGTCAACTTTAAGCCAAACACACAAACATTATTATTTCCAATGAAAAATAAGAAATATCTGATACTGGAGGTAACACTATAACCACACTAGACCCTCTTTGCTATTCTACTAACCTTCACTAAATTGGGAAAACTATACACTAGATATTGAAGCGTGGCTGTGGTGATGTGTGTTCATTCAACCACAAAAACATCAGTGAGGTCAGGCAGTGATGTTGGGAGAAGAGGCATGAAATGTAGTCAGTGTTTTAGTTCAACCCAGAGGTGCTCAGTGGGGTTTGAGGTCAGGGCTATGGCAGGACACTCGAGTTCTTCAAGTTCAACACTGGCACACCATGTCCTTATGGACCTCGGTTTGAGCACATGGGTATTGTCACAAGTTTGGGCTCTGTATATCCAGTGAAGGGAAATATTAATGCTACAGCATGCAAAGACATTCTTGACAATTCTGTTCTTCCACATTTAAGGTGCCAGTTTGGGAAAGACACATATATGGCTGTGATTGTTGGGTGTCCCATTATTATTATTATTATTATTATTAGTAGTAGTAGTAGTAGTAGTAGTAGTAGTAGTAGTAGTAGTAGTAGTAGTAGTAGTATAAAAAGCATTACAACAGGAGACTGGAACAAAGCAAATCAATTTTAAAGGACAATATACTTGTGCTTTTTACAGACCAATCAGAATAAAAGAATGTAAATACATTAAGCTTAGGGTAAAGGATTAGGGTATAGACATAATTCTGGCAATGGAGTCATATATGTTCGATTTAAACAGATAAGGCACTGTGTGCACACATACTGTAGCACTGACACCCACAGAGAATACTGATAACAAGCTGCTTTTACTTTGTTATCCCTTGCCTCTGTGCACTGGTGTGGACTGATCTGTACATGACATATACCTACTGCGATTTTGAATGATCTGTGGTTCCTTTCCTTGAACATTAAAAGACACAAAAGAAACGGTATAATGCAGTAGGATCTGATAAGGTGCCTAAGATGAATCCTCTTCGGAATAGTGCAGGCAGATTTCAAGACATCAAGGTTAAAAAGAAACATTAGTTACAGCACCAGCATCTAAAGTAAATACCTTGACATTCACTAGCTATATTTACTATCACCTACCATTAGCTTTAATAGTGTAAATATAATTTGAGTGACTTCTCAATCCAGGCTTCAGAGAGCTCTGTGCCCACTTATAGGTGAATCAGTGTGTGGGTGAGGATGAGGGAAGTGTGGAAGATTTATGACAGTACAGCCACAGCCGCTCCCATGACGTGTGTCTGATAAGAGCAACCCGTGTCCTTTGTTAACGCCCCACCTACAGTGACAAATGAAATAATAAAGCCAGGCTCCCCTCTGCATCCAGCCCCATCCCTGCTCTCAGAGAGGACTTCTTTAATAGGGAGCATGCTACTCTTAATCGGCAAATGGATGTCAAGTGCAATTAAAGGTTCCCAGTAATAATGGTGAGCAGACGGCCAAAACTGGAGGCAGGTTATGGGTTGCACATGTATCACTGGGATTAAAGCTGCAGAGAAGGCACATTGCAGGCAAGGACGTCCTGAGGGCACTAACAGAACACACTCTCTAGAGAAAACATGCGCAATGAACTGGCTAATGCTCAGGGCGGTGGTGCATCACTGAAGAATTGGTAGCAAATGTCAATAAGAGACTGAGTCTACTCTCTTTCAACATCTTTTGTATGTTTATTAACAATGCAACAAAATACCCCATGTAATATTTATTTCTCCTTAGGTACATTTATCTGTGATTTTCATATTCTATGGATATCTATAAACAGGCTCATGGCTCTTGATTCATGATTCAAAATGCTTTATTGTCATTCATCGGTGCACGAGTATGAAGAATTAAATGCTATTCAATCATCTTCAGTATTACTCATGATGCAGTGTTACGAATCGGCAAGTACTGTATTATTAAATACGACATAAACTTACATATCTACACTGGAGTAATTCTATAATCAGGGAATAAATAAATAAATAAATAAATAAATAAATAAATAAATATTGCATATTTTTAGCTGCTTCATACCGTATGTTTCAAACATTTTTCACATGCAGGCTTGCAATGCACATCATTTTTCAGTGTGATTCATTTCTATTTATATGAAGCCTGTAAACATTTTTCATACATATTTACATATATAGCTAATATAATAATCACATGTAGTTCACACCATGTCACAAGGATTTAACTTGAGCTCCAATGTGCATTTCAGATCATTACATGTGGCCAAATTCTATGAACACATGAAAAACACATTATAACAGTTGAAGTAATTGCAATAAACACTAATTGGGTAAAAAGAGTGAATGTGCAACAAACCATGATAAAACGGTGTCAGAATTGACCGCTATATCATCCTAAACGATGGTTTTGAGAATTATACAAAGCGGTTCTGATAAGAAAGGGTTCATTTCACCGACCATGATTTGTTGTGCTGATATACTTGAAGTCTTTCAAGAGCAAACCGACACAATCTATGAATACAAGCTGTAGTTGAAAACGATGTCACCTGACACTTACACAAAAGTAATTTATAGGTGTTTTTAATTGGATTTCACATGAATGGAGTCATAAGAAATGGCTGTCCAGACCTAGCCTTGACAACTATTCATATGAATTCCTAGATTGGATTACTGATTAAAATGTTAACCAGATAAATAACTGCTTATTTTGAACCTGTTTTTTAACTGGTTATTAGCAATGAAATAGATCATACACCATTGTTCACACCCCATAAGCTCAGAGGTCTGGGTATTGCTCGAGTTCAGCTGTAGCGACAACAGTGTTAATACAATTGAATTTTGTTCAGTCACTCTTTAGGACATTGTAATTTAATGTAAAAACCATTACTCTGCCCAGGTGTGGGCAAAGCGATTAAGCTCTAGGCAGTGTGTAGAAAATACCCTTAATTGTATAAAGCATCCTCTTTCAGTGCCTTTCCCTGTTAATGACTTGCACAAAAATCCCAGGTGCTATAAATCCACAGTGCACTAATCAAATTCAGCAGGGTCTTAAATTAGTCCTAAAGAGGGCAGACGCACTGCTGTGTACACTTGCACTTTGTCATTTGTAACTCCGTTATTTTGCATGCTGCAAAGCAAAGCAGTCTGAGACTAATTGGCAGTCAACCTTAACAGGACAGTGAAGAATAAGAAAGGTCTGCTGCAGGAAGACCAAACCATGTCAGCACATTAACCCTTTATACACAAACACACCAAATCAAACAGACAAGAACTGTACATGTATACATCTCAGAAACTACGAAGAACTGTGTTACTCTTTGTAGCATTTCTTATGACCTAATTTAAATGAAATCCAATGCAAAGGAACTCTCAGGCACAATGAAAACATGAGTATATTCTAGGCTAGCGCCTTAAATCATGTGTCTGCCTCTAACTCTGTGCCTTGTTTGCTGCTGGGAGACAGAGAAACCTGTGCTGGCACGTATTGAACGGTTTGATTCAGACACAGGTCTCCTGGGCTCACTTCTGATCCATTACACACTCTTCTGCAGTATAGGAAAGGACACAAGGCTAAAAGTGAGCGGCCGCTTTCTGAAACTCTCAAGCCTGGTTTCCCTAACAACAAAACACTCCTGAGTCTCAAATCATTTAGCAAATATAGTTTACTGCCTCTATCCTCAGACCTGTCAAATAAAACTGAGAGAAACTATAGATTTGGTATGGAAAAAAGGTTTCTAAATACAGAGAACAGAATGCAGAATCGATGTTGTGGGCTAACTTAAGGCTCATTAAGGCTGAATTATGCAGCGTTCCTGCTTATTATGGCAGAGAATTACATGAACACTGTTAAATTCAAATGCATCAGGCTAAGGACATACTGATGCACTACTGAGGTCTGGTACAGTCCTCATTATTCATCCATAAAATTACATCAGCTCAGAATGACATTGAAATTAATAAAACTTAATCACCACATTGTGAATCCCTGCAAACGGATGCATGATGACCTGAAATGAGACAGTGAGGCATTATTCAGCCACTGACATCTATAATGATTAAGTCAAGACAAACTTCAGATTTCAAAACCTGGAAATCTCAAAACTGTAAATCTCGTCATTATAAATAACGCAACACGTTTAAAACTCTTTTTGTTTTTAAACCTGATTTTTTTTTTAAGAAAGAAAAAAGGCTTTTGTGTCTAACAATACTGTTATTGGACCTCATTTATCAAGCTGGATATAATCCCTAAATTGTTCATATCAATATTTACACCAGAAAATCATGAAAGTCCAGTCAGGTAAAAATAAAAAATTGTGTTTAGTGAAACTTAGTTTGTGTACATTTACATATTAGAAAACACTCATGTGAACAATTTTTTTTGGCTTCAAAATTGTAATCGGCATTAAATGATGGATTACAGTGTGAAATTTAAATGACTTTTTTATTTCAGTTGCAAACAAAACATTAGGGAAATTTGTGAAACTCAGTTTTTGTATTAACAGCTTAAGCAAAAGCAATCCAAGACAAAGCTATAAATTAAAACAAATACAACGTGCAACTGAACTGGAACAAAAAAATACTGGCACTTGATAAAGTAGCTTGAGTCAGCATGTGCCTGTGGTAGCTGACACACTGGAATGACTGAGCTGTATTACTGGAAGATTTAGCTCTTAATCATTTTCCCTCCATTTTTACCAGTACACTAGCATTCAAAATCAGAATCAGAATCAGAATCAGCTTTATTGCCAGGCATGTTTTCACATGCGAGGAATTTGTTAGTGACAAAAGCTCCATAGTGTAACAGAATGACATATGCAGTATAGACGAAATTTACATTCACATTCACAAAATTTCAATCAGTATAAACAAATAATTTTTTTTTTCACTGCAAGTCTGATAAAAAAAAAAGACAAGACACTTTTGGCTTTTAGTGTAAGACGTCGCAACCTTAACACAGAATTTTAGTGGACGAAGATTCAAATTTTAGATCAAGCACTTCTCAGAAAGCAGAAATGGGTTTGACTTTAAATACTTATGAGACTCCTTTCTAATTTCCCTGTTTACTTTCACATGAACCACCACATTTGGATTGGCATGACAATGAACACATGCAATACAAAACAGGTGGAAATTCCATTTTTTGGGGCTCTGGTAAAAAGAGTTACTGTTCATTTTTCCCCATTTTTCTATGTGAGCTTTGTCAGTTGTACACATGTAAAGCACACTTGGTAATTTATGAGAGTTTGGGATTGAATCCGAAACCTTTGCAAGTAAATCTGTAAATATAACTATTTTTACTACAAAAATATTTGCACCCAATTTTAGTAGAAGTCTCCTTAAACTTTCATCAGCATGTACAGGTTTCTTGTGTTCTTTACTTGTGTAACTGCAAGCTTTTAATTGGTAGTTAATATATAATGAATAGCATTTATTTAATAAAAATAAATTCTTGTAGCTGTAAGTTCAAGGCTTTAACTCTAATAGTGAGCACTCAATCTGTGTGTTTTGTGACACACACTGGATCCTCAGCAGCCCTTACAGGGTTTCACAGCACTTGGATGTCTTTCATTGGTGTGAGAGTGAGACTGTCTGCAGTCTGCTCTGTCTCAGAGTTTGGTGCTGACATTACCTCACTGCCTGCTGAGAGCCTGTTGGAAAAATGACAAAGAGCACCTTCACAATGTAAACTCTTACAGCACTCCTTTTTGGCTTGATCACAGATGAACATCTGCTTTGATTATTAGCTATTAAAAAGCTCCAGTTGTTTCAGATTACACTCCCTGGCTAAACTCTCATACATACACAGACACACAGACATACACACACACACACACACACACACACACACACACACACACACACACACACACACACACACACACACACACACACACACACACACACACATACACACACACACACACAAATGCAGGCCTCTCACTTGGCTTCTGGGTTATGAAGATGATCTGTCTCTCTCATTCTTACCTTCTGCTTTCCATTACTACTAAAATATTGAAGGCTGTGGATAAAAATGCAGCAGCTGCCCTATCATTCTTTAAGCAGGTATATTTATTTTTTATTTTTTTTAGTTATCCAAGGCTCAAATGAGATCTCAATTTATTATGTCCTCTTCAGCACTGCTCAGCAAATTGCAGATAGCAGCTCTGTGCTGCTCGTTTCTGCCATCAGCAATTAGTTAAAAACACTAGCAACAGAGCTGTAAATAAGACCATGATTTAATTTTTAATACTCATAAGCATCATAACAGTCTCAGTAACAATGACATATTTATGTTAATTTCATTTGTGATAGACTGTAGAGTAATTTCCTGCAGTAACTCTCCAGTAAGCACATTATGATTATAAAGCGTATGGTGTTATCATTTTGTCCATACATTATAAAATTCACTACAGTGGTTTGTTTAGATGCCAGTTTAAAGTTTAGGTATTGCCTCTGGTGCAGAAGCAGAGAGGAAAACGCAGGGAGAGGGAAAAAATGCCACTTCAGCTTTTGTCGTCCTGGCGCCTATGAAGTTGCTGCCGAACTCAGCCTTCAGGCTTGTGATGCAAGTCTTTCATTTTGAGCTCTTTATTTTACCTTCGTAACCCAAATTAGACCACAGTCAGCTCTTCTTGCTGACAGATACAGTCACATTTGGGACACAAATCCCAAAGAGTTGTTCAGGTACTTTCCGTTGGCATTAATAAGCGCCTGTGAACATTGAGGGGCTAAGCTGTGTTGTTCTGCTGCTATAAATCGGTTTAGTAAAAGGAGAGAGGCAGAAACCAATGACTATATACCACAGAGCTGATGATGGTGATATACCTTGCATTGCTAATAATACGTCAGCCTTATAGAAAAACATATCTCTATGCTATAGTCATATGCAAATTGTAAAAAATTGTGAACTATTTGATTTTTGCTCCCTCTAGGTTCTTTAGTTTAATTGCAACTCCCAAAACACAAGATTCATTTTGTGTGTGTGTGTGTGTGTGTGTGTGTGTGTGTGTGTGTGTGTGTGTGTGTGTGTGTGTGTGTGTGTGTGAGTGTGTGTGTGTGTGCATGCGTGCGTGTGTGTGTGTGTACATAGTGTGCTAAGATATACTGGTATCCCATCAAGCTGTATTCTTACCTCATGTATTCAAGTATTCAAGAATAGGTTCTGGACACACGGCAAATCTGACCAGCATAAAGTAACCTACATTTGTTTGTCTTGTTAGATCATCAAAAGCATTGTTAGATCATCAAAATCATAGCATTGTACAGTGTGCAGTAAGGTTTTATACCACAATGTAGGGACCACAGCAATAACTGTTCAGATTATAATATAGTGAAAATACAAGTCATATCTTTATTTCGAAGCAGATCAGACTTGAACAAACCCACATCCCAACTGTCTCGAGAGCCACTTGTTTGTGATAACAAATGTAACAAGTGAAAAAAGGGGGGAAGTGGTAAAGAAATCACTCTCATTCTTTACAATTCCCACTTGCCTTTTTATCCTTAGCTAATGCAGCATGCTTAAGTTTGTTTAAGTCTAATTTGAAAAAGAGGGGAAAGATTCTTTCTCTGTTCCATTTTTTGGCATAGGGAAGTGGATTCCCTTTAGAACTCAACAGTATTTTTTTTCACTGCCCGTCTGCCTTCTGTCCTTCTAATGCCCCAAATGTCTGCAGAAGAGAATCAGCTTTTTGAGCTTGAAGAATGTAACACCCACAAGTGCAGTGTTTTAAACATGTTGCTAAAATAGAACCAATGCCTTTCCACAGAAAGTAGTGTGTGTGTTTGTGTGTGGCCTCACTGTGTGGTACCCATGTGTGTGAATGCAAATAGCAAGCATGTAGTCCCAGTTCAGTGATCAATCCTGGCAGGTAGAGCTCCAACAGGAGCCTAATGTATTCAAGCTAATTAAAACGCGCCAGCGGGAAACTCCAGAACCCCGCTATTAAAACCGATACTTTTAAATGCAGTGCAATTAGATTTCCCATTGGCACACATGGCCCTGAGACCATCTGCAGCAATACCAGCAGATCAGCTTCACCAAGTCGTTTCATGTTGTGTTCTGAAAACCAAGCTGTACTGTGTGTAGTCACAAAGCACTGCACTGCTCTAATTATGTCATGATACTCTGCCTCTGTTTAAGGAAACGGCTGCGTGAGGTCTTTTGATTGTTTTGGCAAAGGGCTCTCTGCTGAACAGAAAATGTGGATATCATTAATCTAATAAGGAACTGCTACAAGATGCTCTGGGTTGGATAAATGCATATGCTCCAGACTATCAGATCACATTTTAGAGGTAAGTATTGTAAAGTATTTACTGTGTCAAACGTTAGAAAAAATTGAACCCGAAAAACACCTTGAGTTTCGTTGCTCTTGTTTGTTTAGGTTGCTGATCCCAGTGAAGGTTTCTTAAGCCATGCTGTGTTGAAGAGATAAGAATGGCTTGAAGCTTACAGCAGCTCTGATGTACCTAAAACATGTGCTGCTCTGATTCAGACCCAGCTGCAAACAATGGATTTCCAGTCTAGGTCTACGTTTTCATTTTAGCTTTGTAGCTTCACTGCAGTATATCTGGATAATTGTACATTTTATTATCTTGACATTCAATTCAAAAGATGTTCATCCTTTTGATAACTTTACATATCTTGGCTCACATACAATACAAAAAAATCTATCACTGTGTCAGCTGAATTTCTACTCTTGTTTATCTCCTCATGAAAGATAATCAATAAGAGAGAAAATCATTCTTTTGTGACAAAGATTTTTTTCAACACTCTATTACTGAGAGTATAATTGTCAGTTCCACTGTTTTCCTTCTTGTCAGGTGTTTAATGCATTCAGAATTGAGTAATCAGCGAGTTCCTCCATGGAAACACAGCTGACTGTAGAAACAAAATGTCTGATCTCCAGGTATTCTTGCCTTCCAAAGCTGCTCTATACGCACTTAAACCTCTTGTGATTTCATAATTAAACGATTACTTCGATTTTTGACACATGAGGATTACACATACAGTCTAAATTAAGTTGCAAGGCTTGATTATGACTGCAGTACATATGTATAGTACATCCCATTTGGAATGGAAGACACAAGATAATAGACTCAGCTGTTCTTATTCATGTTAGATTTTGATAGTGCAGATCTACCCCACTGCCTGTGATGTTCACTTGCCCAGCAGTGGTCTCACAACACATTGCTTCTGACCCACAAGCCCCTGCCAGCTGATTTACATAAATCACACTGCAGATCTGACAGTTACTAGGCAGCGCGGGCAAATAGCGACTCATCTCCAAATGGAAATCAGGCTACCGACCCAGAGAACATCAGCTCTGCTACTGTGACAAATGTGGCAAGGGGGGAGTTTAACTGTTTCCTGTTCTTGCCAGTGTTTTCCTTCTTTGCTTTCTTTCTTTTCCTTTTTTTCTTGAATTTACTTGTTGCATATATTTGAATGCATTCCTTTTGGAAAGCACACACACACACACACACACACACACACACACACACACACACACACACACACACACACACACACACACCCACCAACTAAGCTAACCGATTAACTTTAAAGATGCACCAGTAACTCACTTAACAATTTTTTTCCCTAGAATTTGACCAAAGTGACTGTACACGTAGTTTACACCAGCACATAATTGACCACATCAAATGAATATGGCTTTACATCTCCATCTAAAAGTGAATACAGGATAAAGTGTCTAAAGAAATAAAACATAGTATGACATTATAATGCCTTAAGCAAAAGAAAATTCATAACAGAAGTAGCAATGATAGTTGATATAAAAGCTCTGAACCATGGCTGAAAGGTAAGAATGAAATTTTCAATACACTCCATTTTGGGAATGGAGATGTGACCCAGCCGAAGTGAGGGTCATATTTCCTTCAGCTTCTTTAATTGGTATTTTAAGGATATCTCACCCCTACACCAGCTCTCCTGTCAGACTCTTTGAAGTGGAACATTGCAATTACACACAGGAGAAGATTTTACCCAGCTAATAGAGATCTGAGGCATTTCTTCCGAGTCGTGCTTGCCTGGTGTAATATGATGACTAATATGGTGACAGTCATTGTCTGTGCTCCTGTGGGAACGCTTCAGGAGATTGGTTTCTGAAAAAGACAAAGCTGATTTTTTTTTTAAAGGAATACATTCCTGAAATAAACAAATTCATTTTGACTGGAAGGTAAACACTTTTTATTATATTATACTGCATGTAATGCAATGATTTTCATCAGTAAATGAGTGAGCTGCAGCAAATATCTTAATTAGTAGTAGGACAATTTAGCTGTCGGAAGTATCATTTTATTTAATGTGACAATTTGGAAACACACTCTTTATGCATGTTATACTGCAGATAAAAAAAATAATAAAAATGTTCATTTTGCAAATTAGTTTCAACGACTGTCAGAATAACATTATTTTACAGTGTCTATAATTAATTGCTCTTTGTTCCTTTATTTGTCAAATCCTTATGAGTTTGATGTTTTGGGTTTTTTTTTTCATCATGGTATAAATTGCATGGCAGACATTATAATAGTATGTTTTTGCTTTCAAAAAGTATGTTTCTTATTTGAATATTGGATCCTAATAATTACTGGAGCAATCATTGATTTATTAAAGCAAGCAAATTATTTTTCCTTATCTGAATGGATAACTACTTCTGATATACAGTAGATGTCCTTTGACAGAAAGTGGAGCCTTAGAAATGCTTTGTGGACATCTCAGTCTCAGGGTCTCTCTGTATATGTTTGTTTTTGTGTCTAATAGTGTGGCTTCTCTTGGGTAAGGATTCGAGCATCACATGCACACACCCCTAGCACATCACCCCTTGCTGACACCACAGCTGTTTGCATGCCTGTCCTTTATGCTCTACTCACCCAGTTTACATAAAGCTGCCTATGTGTTTACATGCGTGAGATAGAAGAACCTCATGGACCTGCCCCTAAATGCCCCAAAATGTTGACACAGCAGACATTTACTAACCATTTAGTAATATCAAATATGCAAACAAGTGGCAGATATTGTTTATAGTTTTAATGACATTTTGTAAGAAACAAAATAAAGTAATAGCTTTGGAAATCCACCTTTAGATATTAACTTCACAACAATGTGGTTTCAGGTGGAATCTTTTAGTTGTGGTCTAACAGTGGTTGAAAATACATTTGATGTTTTTTTTCCCCCTCTTTGCTGAAACTACGCATCAGTAATTTCGTGCAAAACATGGTATCCAAGACAATATTAGAAGTTTTCCCCTTAGGCCCTTCTTTGAAACTCGATGCTAGAGTAGGCCCACTGATAGCACGCAGCTTTCTCTCCTGGCATTGACAGCAGCTAGGACAGTGATAATCTGAACAATGTTAAGACATCGTGAACAGCCTTTTCCAAACAGTGCAGAATTTTTACTTGCTTTTTTTTTTTTTTTATTAGAATTGTAGAAAGATGTGCCACCCAATCCTGATCATATTGCTTGCTATGCAAAAATACATAGAAATTGTATCATCCTGATCAATAATTTATATCATTTAGTCTCACTGAACAAATGTCATCAAAGGTTTTCTGTTATAAAGCAATTTCATGTTATAAACCAGAGCCCCAGGGAAGAGCAATAGTGTGCAGGGAGAGGAAGGACTGCCTCAGTTAACTCTCAGAGACCTCCCAGTCAGCTGCCACTGTGCCTCTGGTGCCTGTGAGACCATGCCGCTCTGATAAATATGTCATTTCGTTGGCTGATAGGGCTACAGATGGAATCTGGTTTGTACTGGGAGAGTATGCAGTGCATTTTGTCATCCACTGCACTGGCTGGTAGAAGGGGGCCTCAGAGGGAGCAACCTGCCAATTCATATTCACACTGCAGATTTTCCCTGTCGCCTCGAAAGATGGGGGTTTCGGGTGAAAAATAGCATGCTGGTGTCCTTTTAAATTGGCTTTTTATAACTCCCATCTCTATTGAACACTGGAGCGGTCTTATTAATATAAAGGTAGATTGGGAGTAAAGAAAAACATGCTTGTTTTGCCCGCTAATGTTGTCATTGATTCATAACGGTTTCCCAAGACAGTATTACATTATACAGTAATTGTAGCGTGCTACATTTTAGCTTGTGTCCTCTGTAATCACTGTATGTTGATTGGGGCTGGAGGCTGTCTAACAACAGTACAGCTCAGCATCACACAGCCAGTGTGACACAACATGGCATCGTGTGAAGTGTTGATGTAACTGTCTTGAGTCTTGCTGTGTGGACACACGGCAGTTGAAACACAACAAGAACAAGGCCAGGATGAAAAAAGAATCCTATCTCCTTGACTGCCACATGGAGTTGAGTTTGCAGGACCATTCATGGGTGAGACAGAGGGAAAAGTGCTTTCCTGCAGTTGTGCAATAGGGCCAAGTAGAGGTTAAGCACAAGCTGCAAGGGTGACAAAGTGTGGAGTGTGTGCTGAGTTTAAGTAGAGCCAGACTGCTGCTGCTGCTGCTGCTACTCGACTGTAGGGTACAATTAAACTCCTAGGACTTGTCAGTGATTCAGACTTCATACTTGTAAATTCTTAATCTTTTTCCTTTTACTGTAGTTACTGAATAATCTGCAGGTATAATAATAATAATAATAATAATAATAATAATAATAAGAAGAAGAAGAAGAAGAAGAAGAAGAAGAAGAAGAAGAAGAAGAAGAAGAAGAAGAAGAAGTCTGCCCAACTTATACACCTATATATTATTATTATTAGACCTATTATTACATTATATAATTCAGGAATAGAAGATTTATTCCCATGTTAGAGTGCAAATAAGAATTAGACCATTTTATTTTATCTTGTTATTTTCAGATCAAAATTCACATGAACAAGACTTCTGTAACATGTGACACACGGCACTGCAGGTAGCGTCGGTGCCTCACAGCTCCAGGGGCCCTGCTTCAAACCCGAGCTTACATTACTGTCTGTGTGGAGTTTCACATGTTCTTCCATATCCATATGGATTTACAGAAGTTCTTCTGTTCCCACTCAATTCCCCAAAACATGCTGTTAGGTGGATTGACACTTGGAATAAATATCTGTGAAATGTGTACAATCCAGCTGAGCCAACTGTGTATCAAATACTGTGTCATTTATTTATTTTTCTTTTTGAATTTTTCTTTTTATATTTTGCTCTGCACAGAACATAATGATAAGATGTAATAGTCAGCGAGACATTTCAGACCTGCATTCAGAATCCTGAGAGGAATTTCTTCAGTGTACAGTCTGCATCACAGATCTTATCTTCAGAAAGCAGCAGAACTACTGGATAGCTTTTTAACTCACATTTCAAAGCTCATGTCATATCATCATTATTTTAATCATAGTCATTTCAGAAAACTATAGTTCTGCACATTTAACATCTGTTAAGTCATTTTGCCTACTAGGGTTTATATTGCACAACTGGGGCATCAGTAATCCCACAGGCTGTGTGTTTATAATTACTAAATAACTGTGTGAGCTCAAACTGCAGTGCTCAAATCTGTTTAACAGAAGGTGGTGTGACATTAGATGGGACAATGCAACGTCAAGGTCCATTTTAAGCACTGTGAAATGCACCACTTTTAATTTAACATCACAACTATTCAATTATTGTATGTTTTCGATGACTCATATCTCTGAAGCCTCACATCAGTCTTATAAACTAAGTGTTGTTAAAGAGTATTTAATACCGTGTGCTGCATTTCCCTGAATAACAAAGCAGACAAACTGTATAAAATTCGATTCCAGGTCCTCATGCACATATAAAATACACTTTGTCCATCTTTCCGTCCCACCCCCAACCCCCTCCCTGCTATCTGCCTGTGCAGAGCATCTGCTGCCCAGAGAAGAGGGGGAACATGGGAGCACATTAGTCACCAGATGTCACCTTTCGCTGCCAGCCCTATCGAACAGGCAAGGGGACAATGCCGCATACATAGTGAACATCTGACTGAGCCTCTCCTCGGTGGCAGGACAGGACACATTTTTCCTGGACTGAACAGCCCCAGTGGCAGAAGTGGCACCCACAGTTTCCTTTACACACACACACACACACACACACACACACACACACACACACACACACACACACACACACACACACACACACACACACACATACACACACACACACACACACTGCAGTCCTGCCACAGCATCTCACACAGTGTGTGTTTCGTGATCATACTAATTGCTGTATTCATATTTCTGCACCACTCATGCGATTAGAGTTGTGTTATTACATGTCCTTTTTTTAGATTGAATCTCACAGAGGACAAGCAAGCTGCTCTCTACAGGGAATCAAAGCATCAGTTGTTGTGCCTGGAATAGCAACGCCTGTAGACATGACCTCATGCATACATTTCCAATCTATTAAGAGTGCAAAAGGTGTAATCATCTTGGTCTTGTACCTTGAGCAAACACACAAGATTCACCTTGAAGTGCAAAGGTAAATATTTTGAATGATTGTGTTAGATATATTCCTATTAGCTATGTTATTTAGTTGTTTTATTGGTTTATTTGGTTATATTATATTGTATATTTCTATTCAGCGATCTGGAAACTGATTGAGGGTGTTAGACTCTTGCTGTGCGGTCTTTAGACTCACATTATGAAGACCCTGTGTTACGCTGATGGTGCTGGAGCAACATGCTGACCTGAACAGTGACCAAGCCATAAATCAGAACCTCATAAATGATGAATATAGCTATGCCTATGGCAAAGAGGCATGATGCAGAGGTCTCCAGTTCAAATCTCCAAAGCATCTGCTGTATTGTGTCTGCAGTTCTATATACCCTATATTGTGTCCATCACTCCTTAGCTACAAACAGCATCAAATGGAGCTTCAGGTATATATATATATACACACACACACACACACACACCCCACACGTATATAACACACACACCCATATATATATATATCACACAAGCAACATGTTTATCAGCCTTCCTTCTTCAGGAACAATAGCCCAATTGGGTTAACAAAATAAAGAGAGAAACTCCTGCTTGAATATTAAATGTAGATGTTTCTATACCAGTGTTCTTTAGTGGTCAGTCACAATAGTGGTACGGCAGCAGTAAGGTCAATGGCCATTGATTTTCTTGCAGCATACAGTATTGTCAAATCTGTTTCAGAAGATTTTAACCAAGGCTTAAGAGCTGCATCTATGCTTGTAAGAAAGCGATATTGGTATAATACTACACTATTATGAAACATGTGCAAATATTATATTATCCAGATGTAAAAGCTATGGGATTGTATTAGATATTGTTTTCAATGTTCAACAAACACCTACTGAGTAAACAACATTTGAAACAGACAACGCGTTTTAGCTCATATGTTAAAAGTCTGCAAGCATAATCATGAACCAAAACATAATCATGAACCTTGTACACGTTTTCATGCTTCTAAAAGTATGACATATTCAGGACCAGCACATCAAGGAAAGAGTGAGACTCTCTTGCAATCAATAGTAAAATTCACTGCTCTTTGCTCCAGTAAGTAAATGGAATTGAAAGTGGGGCAGAGGGTATTAATGCAGAAGGAGGAATATCCATTTAATCACATCCTCCCTGCAGGCTGTGTTGATAAAAATGACAGCGGGAGCACATTACTAATTCCACCACTGTCACATCCCATAGTCACTTACCTTGCAAATGAAGTGCAGTAATGACACCTGCCTAACAGACCAAACACATATACATTCTCTAGAATAAGGCATTATTTGCAACACTTCCTTATTCTGAAATTCAGTTCACATTCGTTCAAATGAACGTGAAGGGAAAGGTATCACTTGATAAGCTGTGAAATCACAATGTTACACATTTTTAATTAAATTCTTCTCAAATGCTTTTGAACAAAAGACTAAATGGAGTGATTTGATTTCTTCATTCCATGCCAGAAACCAAATGTATTATGTACATTCAAATTATTATATTTATGTTTACACATTACCTCTGCTCATATAACTTACATACATCAGTCTATTGCCATAAATAAGCACAATCATTGTTATTTATGCATTGATGCCCTTTGTCATGTCATTTATCACAGTAAATAAAATGGATGCTGCAAAGATTTCCCTTTTAAAATATCTTATTTGGCTCCCCCTGGTGTTGATTTACATGATTAGCTCCTGGCTAAACAGGGAGTGGTTGTATTTAGAGGTTGCTAATTTGCAGGATGCATCATGATCTTTAGCAATAAATCATTCATGAGAAAATGATTTATGACACATTGGATATAATGGCACCTATTACAGTTGAATTGCAGCTGCTAATACAATATTAGAGAAGGAAAACATCCATTACTGAATGTAAAGGAGCACACATGCATCACACATAAAATTAATGCTCTGCATTCCCCTGCCATGTTAAATGAGTTTTCCCTTGGAAAAAAAAAGTTTACCATGTAACAAACAATCAGCCCGTTCTCATGAATTAAACATGCCATAACACACTGAACAGGTAATTGGATCTGAAAGCCAATTCAGAATCTTTTCTACGTGCACATTTAATAAATTGGATTTCGTTCATACATTAATTAGATTGTTCATATATTATTAAAACAATATCTATTTTAATCCAGAAAGGCAGTATTTGCTTATTACAACACACAGAGAATAAACAAATTATTTTAGGTCAAAAAGAAAAAGAAGTACCTTTGTACAGAGATATTATAAGGATTTACTATGAGGAATTTTACAGCAAATTTGTGACTTCTTCTATAAAGGCATTAGGAAGAATCTTCAGCATATTCACACTTTAGCACATTGTATGGATGATCTATGGAGAGCAAGCAGGCTTAATCCAGAGAGATGATTGAATCATTTTCAGTCGGTCTTCAGCCTTTGATTAGCTGAGTGATAATCTTGCAGAAGGAAGGTAACAGATCACTGAGCACATAGTCTATGATAATGGCTTCAGTATGATAAGAGAGAAGAAAAGGTATGCAGAAAGGATTGCCGCAGCAAGGACCTGGCTCGTTGATCTGCCTGAAAATTATCAAAAGTTTGCCTTTATCAAAAGTCTATTCTAATTTATAGATACTGTATATACTCAGTGATTACCTGACAATGACCGTTTTGCTTGGAAACCTGATCGCTGATTATCATTTTTTTGAGTTCTCCTTTTATATTTACACTGGTCTCAATTAGCCCTTGTGCTTGCCAACACAAACTATGATTACCCAGCCAAACCTCTGTTTTCCTCCATAAAAATAATGAGGACACACATAGGAGGATCTTCTACCCCACTGCATGCTGCAATCTCATTTGTACTGTTTGCCAACAGTCTGACAGAGAGATTTTACACCAAAACATGACAGAGATGAGAGCAATTTTCCATTAAAACCAGAAATGAGGCATGCATAGAGAATCATCTACTCATGACAACACTCCATGTAAACGGTAAATCATTACCAAATTAACTGGACTGAAGACTTAGAGGAGAGTAAATTATAAGAAATAAATAATCTAATGAGCGTATGAATATGGCAGGAGGCTAAGCCTTTATGTAAATGTAGCATGGTAGCACTCAGCGTGAGTGATGTGGCATGAGCATTGTGGAGCGAGTGCAGGAGACTCAGCTTGTTTTCATTATGCACTCTGCAGTTTTTGTCTGGGCAAATCACAGTCTGAGCCAGGCTCAGGATACAGTGTGCATGATTAGAATTCTACCAGCCCTGCATGGCCTCTGCAAATCATTCGCCAGATCCTGGGGGCTTTTAAAAGCCTGCACATTTTACATATTAGCACCTAGCAACCGGCACAAAGGACATTGGCAGTACCAACACGACTGGATGGTGATTACTGCTGCAGAACTGATATTATTGGGCCCTTCAGCAAAATGTATTGAGCTGAACTAAGAATCCACATGTCTTTAAATGTATCCTAGAATTAACATACTTGTGTCACTGTCATATTAGTACATTTCCACAATCACCACTATATTTTAATTGTTGGAACTGTATTACTGGTGTAATCATTTAAAAGAATGATTTCTCTTGAGCCTTTTGATAAACACAAAGCAACATCCTTAACTGAGTAGATCATTTGTAATGTTGACTCCAGCTGTAGTGCCAACCATCACAGGTAACTCATTTACAGGGTAGTGTTTGCTTTGGCATGAGGTAGTAGTGCCCGCTATGCTCCATGTTCCGCTGTGAGGGACATGACGACAAGCTCAGCCTTGTGTTCATAATTTGGAGCTGCCCTGATTCTCTGAGAAAAGCGGCAGTGCTGTGTTGAAGATGTCATCTCAGTGCTCTGTATGGACAAATACCTACACACAGTTTGAACTATTTCAACACACAGGGCCACACCGACATTGACATACTCTTTAGCATTGTGCAGTCTACAGTCTATAAGGAGAATACAGAGGCAAACTCTCCTCTCTGTCTCTGTCTTTTATCTGCAGCTGCTCCTGGAGGAGAGCTGAAACAGCCCTGCCATCTGCTTACTGCGTCTGGAAGAGCCAGGACAGCCGCCTCGGCCCAGATGACAGAACTGGCCGGCCGAACCTCTTCAGTCTTGCATAAAAAACACCCAACCTATCCTTCTTTCTGTTTCATCTTCCCTTGTTTTTCTTTTTCTCTCCCTGGGCAGCGATGCAGCAACTTAATGTGGCAGTGGTTCGGTGAGCTCACTTGCTGTTCTTCCATGCGTTTGTAAGTGAGGAAAGACAGAAAGAGAGGGAGGGAGAGGCTGAGAGAGAGAGAGAGAGAGAGAGAGAGAGAGAGAGAGAGAGAGAGAGAGAGAGAGAGAGAGAAAGGGAGGGGAAAAGCACCCCTGGGAGCCAGCATCAATGCTGTTGAGAAGAGCCTCATTTTCCAATGCCATCTGTTACCAGTCCCTGAGTTGAAAGCCCCATTTATGTCATCTTTCCCATTGCCACACAGGCAAAGCAAAGCAAAGCACTGTGTTCTCTCACTCTATTGTTGCTCATTCTGCCAGTCCGTAACCACCCAGACTCAAAAGTTCCTCTAGTCATTTAAGCTGTTGAGCAATATGCTTTAGCCTTGAAATAAACACTGATCGTACATAACATTAAAAGCACTGACAAGTGGCATGAATAACATTGATTATCTCATCACAAAGGCACCTGTTAAGTGGGGGGATATATTATGCAGCATGTGAAGAACCAATTCTCAAAGTTGATGTGATGGAAACAGGAAAAATGGACAAGCATAATGGATCTAAGTGACTTTGACAATGTCCAAATTGTGATGCCTAGATGACTGGGTCAGAGCATCTCCAAAACGGCAGGTTTTGTGGGGTGTTCCCAGAATGAAGTGGTTAGTATGTGCCAAGAAAGTATAATCAATGACCTGGCGACATGGTCATTGGCACCCAAAGCTCATGGGGAGTAAAGGCTAAGTCATCTGCTCTGATCGCACAGAAGATCTACTGAAGCACAAAGTGCAGAAAAAGTTCATATTGGCTATAAAAGAAAGGTCTCAGAACTCACAGTACATCGCAGTTTGCTGTGTTTGGTCTGTGTAGTTGCAGTCCATACTGACCCCTGTTTACAACCAAAATCACCTACAATGGGTATGGGAGCATCTGAACTGGGCCATGAAGCAAGGGAAAGCATTGGTCTGATGAATCATGTTTTCTTTTACATCATGTGGAAGGCTATGTGTGTGTGTCATTTACCTGGGAAAGTGATGACACCAGGATGTACTATGGCAAGCCAAAGGAGTCAGTGAGATATTCTGGGTGTGTTCTGTACGAACGCTTCATGACAATAGCAATGACAGTCCTCTTTTGGCAGAATAATATGCTGTGCCACACTGCAAAATTGTTTAGGAATACTTTGAGGAACATAAAGAGTTCAAGGTGTTTATGTGGCCTCCAAATTCCCGAGATCTCAATCCGATCAATGTTCTGTGGGATGTGTTGGACAAACAAGTCTGATCCATGAATGCCCCACCTCTCAGCTTACAGGACTTAAAGGATCTGGTGCTAACATCTTAGTGGCAGATACCACAGCACACCTTCAGAGATCTTGTGGATCTATGCCTTGACGGGTCAGAGCTGTTATGATGGCTTAAGGGCGACCTACACAATTTTAAGCAGGTGGTTTTAATATCACTACTGATCGTTGTAGATTGTGTTATAAAATGTAGTATATTAGTCTTGGAAAGTAAACAAACTCAAATTAAAATGCAAGATGTATGAGGACCTCCAAATGTGAAACACTAAAGAAAATGCTGATTTCATATCAGGGAAACTTCTTAGAATATTGAATGTGCTATTGTTTTGTTCATTATCAGGGCAAAAATAATGAGCTTGCATAGTCTAGAGAATAAAAGTAAATAAATGGACTCCTGTTCTCTAGTGACAGGAGTAGACTGTAGACTGCAAGTAATCTGTGAAATAATGATGTAGCTATTGCACTAATGAGGGTTATCAATAAAAAAAATCAAACACTGGTCCACCTTGTAATAAGAAAATGTTAAATATACATTTGTTGCAAGTTACGCTTCATGTTATCTTTCCAACAGACTAATTTTGTTCATTTATCTCAGAGTTTTATTTACTTGTTACATATATTTTACAACATATTTTTAGCAACAGATAGCTGGTGCACCAAATAATTACCAATGACAAAGCAAATAGTTCTGATGTATCTAGGTATGGTAGATTTCCTGGAATTTATACTTCTTCAGTCAAGATCTTGAGAGACAATAGTAAAACACTTCAGGTTAAAATGCCTAATTCTTTAATTCAGTGACACTAGGCTGGCCAAGGAGCAACAGAGCTATCAACTCCTAAATTAATTAGATCTCCCTGAAACTGGGGGGTATAATTAAAATATTGATGCAATACCCATGTGGTCTACCAAATACATAAGGGTGTTAAAGTTAACATTTTGTACTTTAACCTCATAGTCTTTCTTTTATTTCAGTGATAAAATATTCACACTATGTACAAAAAAAGGTCATTATATTAACAGATCATTGCCTGCAGACTTTATTCTGATTGATACCGAGTTTCATTCATTCGGTAAATAGTTTATCCTTCTCATTGTCATGGTGGATCCAGGACTAATACCAGAAACACTAGGAATACACCCTGGAATCAGGAATCACATCATTCGGCATATAGACCTTTGAATAACAATGTTACTCTGATGTCAGTTGTTCCTATTGGTTGCAAAAACACTAAGCAAAAGGTTAAAGTGATTTTATTTTCTTAACTATCACGTGGTGCTGTTGGGTGTCAGGCAGTTAGGAGGAATAATTTGTCCAAGGAGCGCCATCTTTGCAGTGCCTGTTTTATCTTAGCTAAGTAGCTAACTATCATATCAGTGACGTTTGCTTGCTAACTATGAATTAACAGGCTTATCTTGCTAGTTAGCTAATATGGTTTAAACAATGTACATAGCTCACCTAAAATCTACAATGTGTAAAAGTTAGTTCATATTTTTATAGAGTTGTTGCTTATTATGGACACGTTAAACTAATGACATTTGTTAAGTTAGTTTATGGCATCTGTTTTTGCAGCACTTTAGCTTTCAGTGCTACAACATTCTCAATATTGTGTTCATTATGTCTTGCATGCATGCAGAATAATAACACATGTAAGCTTCAGGAGATTTGTATGCTTTTGATTTCTTCTCTAGTATAAATGCTCCTATGAGAAACTTAATATATGTCCAGCCATCGAGGGCTGGACCACCACGTAGGCTCATTTAGCCAGTGACGGCACAAAGGATCTTGTAGAGTTACACCATTTCAAAATGTTTCCCTATCCAAATAGGACTCCTTGCCTTTAAGAGGTTATCCATCCTATCAAACAGTCAACATTCACATAACTATAGCTGGATGGTAAGTGTGCTGTGTAAGTGTCCGAGCTTATCATGAGTACTTGATGTACTTGAGAACATGATGAACAATGGATTTTCAAATATAAAAAGAATGTGACGAGTAAAATCCTGAGGAGTGCCATAATAACATCAGTACAAATCTATTTGTGCAAAAGCATAAATCAGTTGTTCAAGTTTATCTTAATTATAAGCACAAGAAAGTGTTTAATGCAAGAAGGTCAAGTCTGTCAAAGGCATGTCAGTCCATCACAGGGTACAATGTACAGACATTCATATTGTCAATCATACACAGGGAAATGGTTCTACCTGCATGTTTTGTGGGGGGTAAGAGAACATCCACATCAATGCAGGGAAAACTTATTTTTAAACATTATCCTCACCTACATTAACATGAGGATTATGGAGCTGTTATTATTAACCAGAGGCATCCACTGAGCCCACATTGATCTTATATTGTCAAATGTTGTAGAAATCATTGTGAAGTCTTGTCGACATGATTTGAAAGACACAGTTAATTGCATACCCAGGTCAAATAACATCTGCTAGTTACAGCTTTAGTTATAGTTGACAAAATAGCCCATGAATCTAGCCCATGTATAAAAGTATCCAGAATGCAACCAGTGCATTGAGAGAGGTAAGTCTTGGGATTTGAACTCACAATCTGGTTTGTAGTACTGATCCCTCCTGAGCCTACACTACATAACAAGTTATGATCTTGCTATTGGACTGCACTGTTATAGACATGTCAATTAATAATAGGACAAAATAACAGACAAACCTATGTGATCATGCATCATCTTACACACTGTAATATCAGCTATATAAGTATGTGTTGAATATGAAAAACCTCCTGAATGTTGAAGCACCCTTTTGTCACATACATAAAAAAATCCTGTCACAGATACAGATTATTTAAAATATAGTGAAATATCTTAATGTGATATTGAGGGATACATCATTCAGACACAAGGCTTATTTAAAAATCACAGCTAGCTGAAAGCAGGTCGCAGACAGGGAGCAGACCGTGTTTTGACATGTCAAATGACTGCAGTGAGAGGTGTGCGTGTGCTCTGCATTCAGCCGGCTTTTCCGGAAAATTCCACGCAATCTCCTGCGGCTCGATGAGACCCCAACGGCAGCCCTTCTCACATCAAATTCAACATGCTTGTGCTACTGTTCAATATTTTATTGACACCAGCCTCAAAGACTGCTGCTACAGTGACACCAGAGATAATTATTTTTTACCACAGCTTTTTTGTACTGAGATATTTTTCCCTCCGTCTACAGCCTGGCTCCAGCCATTCCTGTGGAGAATTGTTCTGCATAAATCAGCCAGTGGAATACTGAATCAGCTCCGCCACAGGGAATGTAGTTTTGTGTGCAGTGTGTGTGTGACTGATTATTGCTACAAGTCGGGCCATAAAACCCAGGACGAAGGAGCCCCCATGTGGCAGATTTTGTTACTGGAGAGGAAAGACATAGTTTCCCACACCAGGGCCTTGTTTCAGTACTGTTTTAACAAGCCCTCATTTACTTCATTTAAACTTCCTTGTAGAGGAATATTTGCTCAGATTTAGTAAATCTTGTAGATCTTATTTGCCTTAAATATAGATCATTCTTATTCATATTAATAATTATTATAATTAATATTAATATTTACATTAATATATAATATTTGCTATACAATGCTATGAAAAAAGGTTTACTCACACTGATTTTTTCTACAATTTAGAATTTTTTATCTGTTTGATTTACACAGTAATGGAGGTACAGTGACAAAAGTAGCAATTTTTGCTGACTCATAGCTACAGAGTTCCTGATTCCATCCTAGACTCAGGTTATTGTCAGTGTGGAGTTTCACATGTTCTCCACATGCCCATGTTATTTCTCTGGTTTCCTCCCACCTCTATGAAATACATGACAGTTGTGTTCCCAGGACTGGCCTACAGATCCACTTCAAAACAAAACAAAAAAAGCAGACAACAGCAAAAAGTTTTCACCCCAGAATCATTCATTCATTTTCTACTGCTTATGCAGACTACCTTGGGTCTCAGGCGTCATCAGGCATCAAGGTAGGATACACCCTGGACGGAGTGCCAACCCATCGCAGGGCAAACACACACTCTCATTCACTCACACAATCACACACTAAGGACAATTTTCCAGAGATGCCAATCAACCTACCATGCATGTCTTTGGACCGGGGGAGGAAACCGGAGTACCCAGAGGAAACCCCCAAGGCATGGGGAGAACAGGGGGAATCAAACCCCTAACCCTGGAGGCGTGAGGCAAACGTGCTAACCACTAAGCCACCGTGCCCCCCCAGAATCAGTATTTGGTAAATCCATCTGTGGCTGCAGTTCTTCTGACTGAAACAGAAACAGTTCAAAGAGATTGATGGAAAGCTTATGCAATCACATCCTTTACGGCTTTTATTTGTAAATAACTTTGGAAACTATATTGACCCCTTGCCCCTGCCCAAACACCCAGTTTGATATTATGGTCTGTTTTGTAGATTCCTGACATATAATCCCAATTAAGTGCATTTCAGTTCCAGGTTGTAACGCTAAAAGTGAAAAGTTCAAGGATGGTGACTACTCATTTGCATACGTTTGGAAAAGTAGCACTATAGCAAAGTAGCATTCCTTATGTCTAAACTGGATTTTACATAGCCAATTACTGCATCTCTACATGACAGCAGATTCTTCCTACTGTCTTACTCTAGCCTTCTCTGTTGGATAATTAGCAAGCTTCTGCCTTCACTTGTTAACATAAGCTTATGATAACATTGGTTTTTTTGTAGCATAAGACTAAGAAACAAAGACGCTGATTAAGATGAAAGTATTTAATGAGGACTTCACCAGAAGGCAAGCTATAAATGATGGTTAAACATATTTTTCTTGATGTAGGGACCTATATTTGTACTTCAGAGCACAAATGAAGACAATCGTTGCCACATTAGTTGTTCCATCTCATGCTAAGGTCTGTTATCATGTGGCCTTGAAAACAGAGCTGTGATCAGTGCAAAAATATAATTACTGAACACTGCCCTGGGTAAGGACATCTGCCAAGCAAATAAATAATGTAATATAACATAATGCAAACCTAACCTCAGGGATCCTGGGGGACGCATGGCTGTTATCCACTCTGATTATGTGCATACTTAATCGCTGTTTACAGGCATGCTAATGAAATGCTCTTCAGAGAATGCCGACCAGATCCTTCACATACTTTCTGTAATATGGACTTGAGCTAAATTAACACACTGTTGTTCATCCAGTATCAGCAAGATGGCATTTCAGTCAGCAGGGCCAAGGCAACCTGCATTCAGTCTGAGCATCAATCAACATTCAATTAATTGCTTTTATTATTTTAATTATTCACAAATTACTTCAGTTTTGTTCACTGTTGATCTTTCAAATAAAAGGCAAGCATGCATGATCCATTAGGACAGGGTGGCTCATCCGATCGTTTATAAAAATGGACTATCCATTAAACATTGCATTTGGAGAACATATTGCACATCTCAGTTCAGTTTTCACTCTGCACCTGTGCTGACAATAGAATATTCCTGTATGAAGCACAGTGCCCCCAGGCAGGAAATACGGAAAGGCATGAAAGCTTCAGATTTCCCTGCATGTTCCCAGTGTTTTTGTGACTCATAAATCAGTGGGTTTGAACTGTCTGTGCACACAGGGAGCTCTGAGTTTTTGTGGTTACAGTCTAACCCTAAAGACACAGTTTGCACAAGATGGCATGCCCCAGTGGCATTTCTCTAACAGGATCTCCTTAAACACACTGCCAGTTTGTAAGATCTTCAAATCGATATAAAGAACTGCAGTGGGATTATCTCAGCCTTATTGTAAGCATGTGCACTACTGACGCAATAAAAGTACACATACTGGACCCTTTGAGATCTCTAATATTTCTTTATACTGTTTTCAAAAGGAGAAACAAGTATAGCAGTCCACTGAAGCAATATGGTCTGTCAGCAGATCACACACTGTAAAAACACATACATTGGATTGGATGGTACATTGGATATAAAACCTCTACACAGCCCTGTAATTGCAAAAATTGCAAAAAAAAAAAAGGAAAAAAAAAAAAAAAAAAAAAAAATTTAATGTCAGAGCCTTTCCCAGCTTGTGACATAGCAACCAACAAAATTAAAGTGTAAAACAAATACAATAAAATACAATGTTATGTGAAAGATAAATACATACAATAATTGATTGCACACCTGGCTTCAAACATTTTACTTAGTAATGCATCACTGACTTTTTTTTGGATAAGAATCATTTCAATCATCACAAAACATTTATTCCTTGCAAAAATGCTCCAGGTCTAGCTTATTATGAGGGGATGTCCCAGGCACAGCCCTCTTTACGTCATTCCACAGGTGTCCAGTAGGATTTAGGCCTGGGTTCAGACTGGATCATTCCAAAACCTTCATCCTCTGACTAGGATGTGGGTCAATATTGCACTAGAAAGTGAAATGTATCTTCCTGTCTAGCAGAGGTCTGTAGGTTTTGTGCCAAAACAGACTGGTATTTAGAACTATGTATGCATGATCCACTCTTTATGAACAAAGCCCCAGTCCTATTTGAGGATAAGTAGCACCAAAGCTTAATGCTGCCACTACCATGCTTCACTCTGGATATGGTGTACTTACAGCTGGTTTGTTTTTGCACCAATCTTTCCAAATAAGGCCCAGAGATGTCTACCATGGTCTCATTAGACCCCAAGAAACCCAACCCATTGCCAAGACAATGCTTTACTAATGATGCTGTAGGTCTCTTGGCAGCCTCCATAAAAAGTTATTTTTGTCCTTTTGTCAGTTTGGAAAGGACTATGGTTTGTGTTGTCACTATGTTGGCCCATTTTCTCATCAATGATGGCCTTCACAGTGTTCTAGTAGTACATCTGATGTACTAGAATTCTTTTGTACCCCTTTCAGGACTGATACGGTTCAATAAAATAGTGTACAACCTCTGCTGATCTTAGCTTCAGAAGAACAATGAAACCAAAAACATGTCAAGCAAATGTATTTATGGGAACAAACTAACATCAAGAGAACATTCCTGCAACATTCTTTGATGGCGTTATGATTTAAACTTCAAATATGAATATTTTTATAATCAAAAACATTTTAGGTAGTCTCATTCTGTAAACAAAAAACATCCTGTTCTAGGAATGCTGGCAGCCAATAATTGCTAGCAACAATACCAAAACATTTTTTTTTTACCAGAGAAACCATGGAAAAATTCAAGTAGTTTAACTATGTAGGAGCCATAAAAGTATTTCTCATTTCTAAGCATGATGCTATTGTATGTTGGAGTGATGCTCAAGCTCTTCTACAGAGAAGCAGAAGCCACAATTCACAAGTTTGTGCTGATGGCTTTTCAGTTTGTTACAGTACAAACTTGTAGAACTTTCTCAGCATTAGCAGTGGAGTTTGTCCTGAACTTTAGAGCCATTGTGTACTTTTATATATTGGGGCTGATGTCAAAATCAAATATTTATAAAAACATTTAATTTGTTTCAACTTAACACATCCAAGCTCATGTTTAAGTAGCTGAAGCAGAACAGGATGTACAAAATATGACTTGTACAGATCACATCTGATTGGAAATAAATTGCTTCAAAAAGCATACACTTCAATATAAACACATCTGAGCTTTTAAGCAGCCCAGAAGTTTTCAGGCAAACGGACACTTTCAATCAGATTATGCCAAATCAAAAGCCAAGCCATCAGTTATCACCAAGGTATCTTAAACCTTCACTTTCACTTGATCATATGACATGAAAATGGATGACTGAAGAGTCCATAAGAGACACTTGAGTGGAATGACCAGACTTTCTGCATTCACTTCACTGCTTTAAAACCTTAAATTTTCTCTTGGGCTCATTTCCATTCAGTAATGTTCGCTCCATTTTGCTCATTCAATTATAATATTGCGCTTTTTTCTTTTTAATGTTAAAACACAGTGTAAGAGTACAGTGCCCAGTGGGGTCCAAAAATATGACAAACAAAGCCTCTTTTTAGAAATTTATTTGCAGACAATATACAAGAACATTCAGGATGATGGTCTTCCCTGAAGGTCTCACTGTTGAGAGGGGGGGAAAATACACATTAGAACACAGTCAATGAGCTAAAAGAATTAAGGCATCTTCTGCTTCTCTATGCACTCTACAGGCAGTTAAATACAAATCTAACGCAAAAATCCAAGATTACTGAATCTTGTAAATCACACTTGAGCAAACATGCAGTTCATCAGCTATTATAAAAAATAAAAAAAAAGTTACAAGAGTTAGCTAAACATCATGCTGCTCTTAATTCATAGTGAAGATGACAATTACTAGTGACAATCAGCTATTAGGGGTTTACATTGTCAAACAATTAGACATACATGACAAACAACTGCATTGTACTGGGATTTTTTCTAGGGGAAAAGTACTAGAATTAACATGCAGAGCACTTCAACTAAATAAGGTAAAAGTGCACTGCAATCAGTAAACCATGCCAATTTCTGCTCTACCTTTTCCTGACACCTCATTTCTGAAAACATCCAGGAGAAGCAAAACAAAAAAGGCATAACGTGGAAAAGAATGAGATCCTTGTTTAATAAGTGTGTGGAAAGAACTGCTCAGAATAAATCTAACTATCTAAAAAGTTGGTAAGATAGCAATTTAACCTCCTAAACTCAAATAAACTTTTCCGTAGCAGATCAACGGCTGTCTTAATCATTGTCTAGTCTTTTTCATGTTATTACTAGACCTTTTTTCTTGGAGTAAAATCAACACGAGGTTAAATCAGTAACTTCAATAATTGTAGCTTAAAAGCTACACAACTTGTGAAAGCCATTAGCACCTTTTATTAGCAGGCTCATGTCTCAGATCTACTGATTACAGTACAGTGGTGGACAAATCAGCCTAGAAGCCAAGATCCGCACTACTGTATTTATTCATAGTTGCCTGGTGGTTAAGTAGATTGCTGATGGCAAACAGCATTTTTATAAACTTCACAATTACGAGACTCACCCTAAACCTACACTCTTCTTTTAATGAGAAGCTTGTCAAAATGTTAGCCAAAAATTGACCCTCACCCCAAGGGTGCACAAATTATGTGCTGCATTTAACTAGTTCTACATAAATTACTATGTATCTAACTCTTCCTAGTAAATCAACCAAAAGAGACTGAGAAGCACATCAGTGTTGGACATGCCCAGTGAGAGAGCTTATAATATGACTTGTCCAACACCGCATTACTACTTCAGCTCATTTCATTAGTTCAAAATGCAAATCAAGTACCTTTAAAAGGTACTGTTACCATACTTTCAAATAAGAAAATGCACACATTATCCCTTTACAAAATATAAATAAAGACATTTGATATCTGAAGTTTCAATCTCGACCTACAGGCTAACAGTTAACAAGCGAGAGCAGTCTATAACGTCCAGGGACGCATCACAGTTCAGATCACACAGCTGTACCATCTGAAACAGACCGTGAGCCCATCTTAAAATGGATTAATGTAAACTGCATAGTTAGAACATTAGAAAGTCTTAAAGCCCAAAAAACTATTACACAAACTGTATTTTACACAACTATGACGCAAAGAGGTGTGGCGCTGAACGTGGCATTAAGTGACACCGGGTATTTTTTTATAAATCTGTCTTGAGGTTCTTTTAAATAGACAGACATTTTTCAGAGATTTAGTGACTGCATGATTTGGGGCAAATCCTATAATCCTTCTTTAGTAAAAACTAAAACTTCAGAAAAAATACACATCTTAGTTGAGGATTTACATTTAACATAAGGGAAAATATTGTAAATTTAATTTGATAAACATCTCCTTTAACCCAAGAGGGCACTACATCACTACAAGATCTCACTCCAGTAAACTTATTTACAATTAATCTACTTATACAAGATTTACCTTCTACAGTCCCGATGTACAAGTAGTTAGAAAGATGACATTAAAACGTAGGTAAGGTGAGAATAATAAAACAAAAGTCTGACAAGTATGGTATGGATAGAACTGAAGGGAAGGGGGGGTGTTTTAAATGTAGATAGCCATTACCTTCTTGCCAGCAGCACCAACGGAGGCTTTCTTGGTGCCCCGTACTTTCTTCATCCTGTTCTTTCTTTCCTTGCGCTGTTTTCTGGAGGTCTTTTTCTTCTCATAAAGACCATGCTAAAATAAGAAACAATTTTGAAAACCCGACAAATTACAAAACAAATAACATTGATCGCAAGCCATTTGCATTCTATTTATTTTACTAGAAGATGCTGATTACATCAAAAATGTATTTAAAAAAAAAAAAAAAGATGAGAAAAGTCTCACTCTGGTCAGTCTGTATTTGGGCTCATTCTTCTTGGCATAGTCTAGTGAATCATAGACCATGGCAAAACCTGTTGTCTTGCCACCACCGAATTGAGTCTTGAAACCGAAGACGAACACTACGTCAGGTGTGGTCTTGTACATTTTGGCAAGCTTCTCCCTGATTTCAGTCTTGGGGACTGTTGCTTTTCCAGGGTGCAGGACATCCAAAACCTATGAAAGAAAGCAGACAATTGTTCAAGCATCAAAACATCATGTACAGTTTAACCACCAGATTGTTTAAATCTCTTACCATTTGCTTCCTCTGAAGCAAGCGGTTTGTCATGAACTTCCGAGTCCTGAGTGTGACACTGTCGTTCTGAAAACACAAGAAATAAACTGATTATGGTGCACGTACACAATTACAAGATAGTCGGTTGTATAGCTGAGAAAATTAACATGAACGACTTCCATGTCAACGGATACGCTTATTGTTCTGGCGCGCTGGAAATTGTCAACTACATTTTAAAGGCCTAGTCACAACCATTTGCTAAGTAACTCTTCCACACAAAAATAAAAACACACAACAAAATGTCTGCAACTAACGAACACCAAAAATCACTGAACACCAATAATAAAGTTGAGCTTGGCTTCGAGTTTTCAACCGAATGGACGAATGCAGCAGAAACACTTGGATGGCTAACAAGCTAACTTAGCATTTGGCTAACAAGCTAATTTAGCATTTGGCTAACTACAACTAGCTGACTTCCCAACACACAGAATGACCACGATACTCAAGAAACATCAATAAAACTAAAGGATCCACATGTTAAATTTCAACAAAAGCTTCTCTCATCCTAAAAGTAATTAGAGCACCAGCATGCAGTAAACACACGGATGCAGCGTGAAGCTAAACACAGACCAACATCCCATAACATCATATTATACACTACAGTGTAACTTGTACAACTAAATACACTTTAATATAGACTTAATACATACAGAGACCACATACCGAGTTTTATTACACTAATTGGGGACGGATAGTGCTTATGATGGCGAGGATTTTATTAGATTACTTTCTACATTTAATTCGCAGAAACTCACCATCTTGGCGTCGGCTCGTTCGGGAACGAGAAAAAGGAAGGAGGACCTGTAGGTGGCAGGCAATATGCCTGACGGGATCGAGTTTTGAGTGGCTGCAATTGTGCCTGACCATAAAACAACCGAAGAAAAATGCAGTCGCTTCCGTTTCCCTTCATTTGCAATTAAGAAATATATTTATGACCGAGAAAATAAAGGGATTTATAGACTTGTCTATGGGTAAAACCCATTCGTGATATAGACATTTGTGTTTCAAGCCCGTAGGCAGGGGGAGGTCGGGTGTTTCGAATGAAACCCCCCCCCCCCCCAAGTCTTTTTTTCATGTGATTATTGTCATCATTGTTTTAATCGATGCTTGTGACAAATATTCTGGGTTGTTGTTTCAATTGAATATGATACATTATTGTCGCTGGACACGTGTGTGTGTGTGTGTGTGTGTGTGCGCGTGCGTGCGTGTGTGTGTGTGCGTGCGCCGCGCGTGCAGTTCAGAGAGTTCTCGTTGTTTATATATATTTAAATATATATACATTTAAAATTATTAAACATAACTTAATTTACGGACATCTGTGGTTTGATTTCTTTGCATGTGTGGATCGAATGGGTTGTTACCAACATCTGATGAAAATTTCATGTCAATAGCACCTTTAGAAATAAATTTAATGAGAAATGACGTGTTGAATACTTATTTTACCCGCTGTACATGCTGGTGTTATTCCTATTGGGTAGCAGTGATTTTGAATACAAAATGTTACACTTGAAAATTAACATCTGTCATATGTGATCTTAAGTGTTATTGTCTTTTGTTCATTTCACTGTTAAAGGTGATTCATGAGAAGCAGTTGCAGCTTTTCATTAAATGTTTGTGTGTTTTTATTTGCTTCAGTTATAAATTACCAAAAATCTCTAAATTGGTCTGTTCCTAATATTTTGGCCTGCTCTTAATAAATTGGTCTGTTCCTAAAATTCTGGCGTCCAAAATACTAGGAACAGGCCAATTTATTACGAACAGGCCAAAATATTAGGAACAGGCCAAATTATTAGCAACAGGCCAGTATGAACAGGCCAATTTATTAGGAACAGGCTTGTGTGTGTGTGTTGCTCAGGGTAAATTCTTCAGTCCTAATGTTACAATTTGTTTTTGTGCCAGAAGCTCCACAGTCTAACAGAATGACATATACAGTATAATTTGTATGTACACATTTACAGATTTGAAATGTGCAGTTTAAATATACATGTGAAATATGCATATACAAATATAGACAATTTGTATGTACAAATTTGCAAGTGTGAGAAATGTGCAATTGAGGTATACAATATATACAATTTGTATGTACAGGTGCCATTGTGAAATGTGCAGTTGAAGTAAACAGCAAACATTTAGACAATATGATGTGCAAGTATGAAATGTGCAACTGAGGTATACATAGTACAAATATTAGGTGATGTGTGTTCCATGGTGTTAATCGTTCATCAGATGGATTGTTCCTTATAATTCGGCCAGTTCCTAATAAATTGGCTTGTACCTAATAAATTGGCCTATACCTAATATTCTGCCCAGGCCAATTTATTAGGAACAGCCAGACTATTAGGAACAGGCCAAATTATTAGGAACAGGCCAAATTATTAGGAACAGGCCAATTTATTAGGAACAGGCCAATTTATTAGGAACAGGCTTGTGTGTGTGTGTGTGTGTGTGTGTGTGTGTGTGTGTGTGTGTGTGTGTGTTGCTCAGGTAAATTCTCGTGTTCTTCAGTCCTAATGTTACAATTCGTTTTCAGCTGGTGCTGATACAATTCTCTTTGAATATTCCTCTGTGAAATATTCAAGATCTAATTCAAGTTTTGTACTGGAACAGCAAAACAAGGACCTTAGTACAGGCTCAGTACATAAACAGAGATTTGTGGTCTGAGGACACAATTTCAGTGTGTTGTGTCCATGCGGACAAACAGTGGTGTCAAAAGTATTCACAATAATTACTCAGGTAGAAGTATAGATACTATGGGTTAAAAAGACTTCTGTAGAAGTTGAAGCATCAACTCAAGCTTTTTACTCAAGTAAAAGTGTAAAAGTACTGGTTTCAAAACTACTTGAAGTATAAAAGTAAAATTAATGCAAGGAAAAAATGTCATTAAGAACAAAAGCTTAGGCTGTGCCTCGGGGACCTGTTTTGTTCAGTTCATTTCACTGTTAAGGTGATGCAAGAGAAGCAGTTGCAGCTTTTCATTAAATGTTTGTGTTTTATTACTTGCTTCAGTTATAAATTACCAAAAATCTCTAAATTGGTCTGTTCCTAATAAATTGGCCAGTTCCTATTAAATTGGCCTGCTCCTGATAAATTGGCCTGCTCCTAATGAATTTACCTGTTCCTAATAATTCAGCTGTCATGCATATATAAACCCCAACCATGAAGGTGTTCAAGGTGAGTTGCAATCATGGGAAAGACAAAGGAGCTTCCACAAAAGCTGAGAGAGGAGATTATTTCATCACATCTGAAGGGCCTTGGGTATAATTTCCAAAATATTTAACATTCCAAGAGACACCATTGGGAGCATTATAAAGAAGTTTAATACTTATGGATGGTTAGCACGTTCACCTCACACCTCCAGGGTTGGGGTTCGATTCCCGCCTCCGCCTTGTGTGTGCGTGGAGTTTGCATGTTCTCCCTGTGCATCGGGTATTTCCTCCGGGTACTCCAGTTTCCTCCCTTGGTCCAAATACATGCATGGTAGGTTGATTGGCATCTCTGGAAAATTGTCCGTAGTGTGTGATTGCGTGAGTGAATGAGTGTGTGTGTGTGTGCCCTGCGATGGGTTGGCACTCCGTCCAGGGTGTATCCTGCCTTGATGCCCGATGATGCCCGAGTAGTTCGGATAAGTGGTAGAAAATGAATGAATGAATGAATGAATGAATGAATGAATGAATGAATAATACTTATGGAACAGCTGCAAACTTTCCTGGCCGTGGAAGAAAGCCCACAGTTTCATCAAGGGCCCTTAGCAACTTAGTCAGGACAGCTAAAAAAAAAAAAACATCTGACTGCAAGAAAGCTACAGGATGACCTGATGAGAGCTGGTACAAGTGCTTCAGTGGCAACTATAAGACGTGCACTGAATAATCAAGGACTTCATGACCGGACCCCAAGACGCACTCCACTCTTGACCTCAAGGAACATCAGGAGTCGACTTGAATATGCCAGGAGGAATTTGGATAAAACTACAGAGTTCTGGGAGACAGTTCTATGGACTGATGAAACCAAACTGGAACTTTTTGGACTTATGGACCAGCGGTACATCTGGCGTGCAAAACGTCAGGCTTATGACCAAAAGAAATCCATCCCCACTGACAAGCACAGAGGTGGTTCATTGATGATGTGGGGCTGTATTTCTGCGGCAGGAAATGGCAATCTTGATCATGTACTTGGCATCATGGATTCCCAGAAATACCAGGTCATTTTAAAGAAGAACGTGATGCCTTCTGTTGACAAATTAAATCTTGGTGATCATTGGATATTCCAGCAAGACAATGATCCCAAGCACACCTCCAAATCAACTAATGCTTGTTTGGGGAAAAGATGTTGGAGTGTCCTGGAGTGGCCTTCTCAGTCCCAATTCAAAATCTTTGGTGGGATTTGAAGAAGGCAGTTGCAGCACAGAAGCCATCAAACATCACTGAGTTACAGGCTTTTACATGTGAAGAATGGGCAAAGATTCCAATTGAGAGGTGTAAGACGCTTGTCAGCATGTATCGAAACCGTTTGTTAGAAGTTATAAAAAATAAAGGACACTCCACAAGGTACTGAAGCTGGGGGTTGAATAATACAGCACATGCTCATGTGTTATAAGAGTTACAATTTTCATTTAAACTTCAAAGTTAAGTCAACTTCTGTTGTCAAACGGTGGCTTAGTGGGTAGCATGTTCGCCTCACACCTCCAGGGTCGGGGTTCGATTCCCGCCTCCGCCTTGTGTGTGCGGAGTTTGCATGTTCTCCCCGTGCCTCAGGGGTTTCCTCCGGGTACTCCGGTTTCCTCCCCCAGTCCAAAGACATGCATGGTAGGTTAATTGGCATCTCTGGAAAATTGTCCGTAGTGTGTGAATGCGTGAGTGTGTGTGTGTGTGTGCCCTGCGATGGGTTGGCACTCCGTCCAGGGTGTATCCTGCCTTGATGCCCGATGACGCCTGAGATAGGCACAGGCTCCCCGTGACCCGAGTAGTTCGGATAAAGCGGTAGAAAATGAATGAATGTAAAAGAAGATCTGAAACGAAAGGAGACTCAAACTCTGAGTGTTTTCGGAAGCCTGCGCCTAAAGTTATAGCAGCTTCGGGTGACATTTCACCCACAGCAATGTATTTGGAAAGCTTTGTAAACTACCAGTTCATTCAGTTCATAATATTCTGCAGTGAAAGAGTGTTGGTGATAGAACTGAACAAATGTTTATTGTTCACTCTTAAATGTACATTGAAAATTGACAGCTGATAAAACCTGTGTTCCAGGTCCCATATTCATATAACATTTAAGGCTAAATGTAGCTCTTAAAGGTATATTTCACCCAAAAATGAAAATTGTGTTATTTCCTTACCCTCAATTTGTTCCAAAACTGTATGAGTTTCTTTCTTCTGTTTAACACAAAATATGATATTTTGAAAAATATTGGTAATCAGACAGTTGGCAGCACCCATTGACTTTCATAATCTATATTTTTTCCTACTGTGAAAGTCAATGGGTGCTGCCAACTGTCTGATTACATTAAGCCTTAAATGTTATATGAATATGGGACCTGGAGCACAGGTTTTATCAGATGACTGTCTTTTGTTGCTTATAATAAATTGGAATGTTGATAACATATGAGCAGTCTTTAATAATGCTCTAAATTACATGCAGATGCATATTTTATGCATTAGTGAGTGTGGTGGTGCCTATGGGGTGTCACTCTAGGATGGGTGCGTATGAGGCTGGGCGGGGGAAAAAAAAACACAGTATATGCACTACAAAAAACTAGACTACACCACTTGTCCAAACCATCTCAATCTATCCTCTTTGGCCTTCTCCCCAAAACAGACAACCCGAGCTGTCCCTCTGATGTGCTCGTTCCTAATCCTGTCCATCCTCGTCACTCCTAAAAAGAACCTCGACATCCTTATCTCTGCTACCGCCATCTCTGTCTCATGTCTTTTCCTCACTGCTACAGTCTCTAACCCATAAGTTCTAACAAATAAAATGCATTTATTCTGATGAGAATTGAAAAACCTTAAACTGAATGTCAAGCTGGCTTCTTCCATTTTATCGGAAAAAAAAGGAAAAATAAAAAAAGAGTGGCTGCAGATTTTCATTCCAACCAAACATCGGTCATGTTTAATTAAATATTCTGAGCCTTCAGGCACACTGGACCCTTACAGATAAGTAATCCACTGGTGTAAAGGTGTGATGCATTCAAATACATCCTAACAGAGTTTTTAGACCGATGGTATTCTTAGTCCATGACCTAGTGAACCAGCATTGATGTATTCATTGATATAGACTTCAAAGCACTTCTTTAAGTCACTCTTAACATGGATGACTGCCAAATGCAGTAAATGTAAGTGTAAGTACAACACAGACATAAGGGCAGACTAAATTAATCTACTGAAGTGGGACATTCACATTGACTCCATTGTGAAAAAGGCCCAGCAGAGGTTGTACTTCCTTCGTCAGCTGAAGAAGTTCAACCTGCCACAGGATCTGCTGAAACAGTTTTACACTGCCATGATTGAATCCATCCTCTGCACCTCAGTAACTGTTTGGTTCAGCTCAGCTACCACATTCGATCTCAGAAGACTACAGAGGGTAGTCCGGACTGCTGAGCGAATCATTGGCACAACTCTCCCCACTCTCCAAGACCTGTACTCCTCCAGAGTGAGCAAAAGAGCAAAGAAAATCACTCTGGACCCCTCACATCCAGCACACTTCCTCTTTGAACTGTTGCCATCTGGACGGCGCTACAGAGCCCTGAGCTCCAGAACGACCAGACATAGGAACAGTTTCTTCCCTCAAGCAATCCACCTGATGAACAATTAACACCATGGAACACACAACACATAATATTTGCACTATGTATACCTCAATTGCACATTTCATACTTGCACTGTGTACATACATACATATTGTCTGTACTGTTTACTTCAACTGCACATTTCACAATTGCATACAAATTGTATATATTGTATACTTATCTGCATATGTATATTTCATATGTCTATTTAAACTGCACATTTCACACCTGTAAATGTGTACATACAATTTCTTCTATACTGCATATGACATCCTGTTACACTGTGGAGATTATGTCACTAAAACAAATTCCTCGCATGTGTAAACATGCCTGGCAATAAAGCTGATTCTGATTCTGATTACTCCACTACTATAACATAGATGTACTAATGGTTTAGTGTAAACTTTGTTTGTAAATGCAGAGCTCCTAGAGTAGAGAAGCAGCCTGTAACAGGAGAACCAGCTTTGTTACAATAGCTGCACACTTGAATGAAAAGTTAATGCTGATCATCATATATGCAGATTTGCTTGTGTTACAACACGAGACATAAATAAGGAACCAGGTTCAAATATATAGCAGAGAATACAGAAAACCTAGATTATGTGAAAAATGTAAATGCTTGACCTATGCTAAGATAACATTAATGTTTATACTACGGTTTATACCTCAGTTACTATAGAGTTTATACTTCCATCACTGTGACAGTGTGACTGGTCAAGGGACGGGTCAGAGAGACCTTTTTGAATGATCCCTATCAAATCTGGATCGTGTTGGAATGATAGCATCATGTCCTCATGTGTCCTCATGATTAGAGCTTTTTTTTTTTACACAAAGCAACATAAAAGGGTCAAATTAAAAAGTAAAAAATTCTTGATCAACTTTTAAGAACATAATATGCTTTAAAGGGATGCATGTATGAACAGTGTAATTACTGAAAAAGCAATATTAAATCCATTGAAATTATTAAATCCTTCAAATCCAATGGTTAAATCCATTGAAACGAATAAACATCACTTAAAATTCATCATGACTAATATAGTATACACTCATTCAGACCTTGGGCCAATTTAATGTTGCCAATTCACTAACCTGCCTGTTTTCCTGGAGGTGGGAATAAACACGGGAATGAGCATAAACCCCAATAAAGAGTTGTGACGTGACTTTACTATTCATTTCACCGCTGTGCCACATAATACAGTGATCACCTTTAGTTATTGCTGCAAAGAGTAGAAACTGAAATTTCTGAATAAACAAATAAACACTAGTTGTGATGGGGTGCATATTTACATGGGTTAGTTCATTACAGGCATTTAAGGCACAATACAAAATATATAATATTAGTCTCTTTCTGGCCGATGTTCAGTTTCTATATTGCATCATCTCAGCTTTCATTGGTAAAACAGTTTTGTTGACACTGGTCTTTGTCAGACTGACCGAGTAATCCTGCCAGAATACTCTTTCTGCTCCAGTCCAGAAAGATGAAGTCATTCATTAATGCCTTTATCTGCCTTTATCTCATTGGAATCAGGGACACTGTGATGGGTAAGACTATTTTATTCATTCAAATGCTTTTTCATTTAATTTGATTTAATGCTCCATCAAGTATTTTACAATGTTTATTATTATCTTTTTGAATTATAAGGTTCCTAATGTGGAATTTCTAACACTTTTGATACTGCTGTGCTATTCTGATTGTTCAACTTGCTTATGTGTCTGACAATATCATAATGAGTCAGTTATCACTTTTTCACACTCTGGTATGTGAGTATAAACAGTGCTGGTGTTTCAGTTCCGCTCAATACAGGCCTCAGCTTCGATTCGGGGGTTCTGTATGAGTACGAGTACAGCACGTCTGTTGTGGTGGCTCCCATATCTGTGGATTTTAGAGACGTTACTGAATTCACTATACTAGCAGTCATACACATCCATTCATTATGGAGGAACGGCCAGCAAGAGCAGCTTCTGCACTTACAGGTAAGTTATTTATTGGAAATGAAGGATGTTTAAGCTTAAGGATTTTATCAAGCGTTTTAGGGACATAATATTTATTGCATGTCTACATGAATTGCTTTTCACCTGCAAGGGTCAAATGGTATTTTTATTTTTATGTTGTTTGCACAATTTTTTTTTTGCAGATTCAAGATATAAAACTTATTCCTAATTCAAGTGACTCTACCAGCAAACCATTGGTCTTTGGTGACATGGAGAGTGACACTGAACATTTTAAGGAACCGTTTCTTGTTCATATTCACTCAGGAAAGGTATTTTTATTCTTTGAATTTAAAACTCAAGTCGAGCTCAGATTTCTAAATGTTTTTATTTAGACAAAGCAGAAGCTCAATAATTCAACAATTTAAATATGAGTCTTGATACTGATAAGTAATAAATAATGAGGAAAGCTCACTAAAGCAGGTACTATGCATTTAAAATGACAGCAGATTGTCCTTACCATACTGAGCAAGATTATATTTTATGTTTAATATGGATGACTGGCACAAGTAAAAAACAAATGATTAAAAGAATAACATATGCGATAGGTTATAATTTGATCTCAACCCACAGGGAAATGATATAGTTATATATCATTATATATAATACTATATAGATATAGTATTTTTTTTTTCAAACATGGAAGTATTTTAAAGTATTGCAAAATGGTCAACACCTGACATGAATTGGATTTGATCAATCTCTGTAATCCATCTTTCCTCTTTCTCTGGCAATGTATTTCTAAAACTAATTTGAAAATCAGAATCTACAGGCATTTACTACAGGTTTTACTGTAAAGTATAAAAAATCTTCAATGTGTCATGTATTGCTTTGCGGACCCTAATCCCTAGTAACACCTCTGGGATATGTTTAGATTAAAGGAATCTTTGAAGTTCCTTCTGACAACACGGTCAGTTTGAATTTCAAGAAAGGATTGGCGTTGTTGCTCCAAATTCAAGCTCAGTCTGGAATCATTTTGGAAGTAAGCTGAATTTTTTTTTCGTTCTCGAACATTTTAAAATCATGTTTTATTATTTTTTTCAGTACCGGCTCCTGAAATCACTTTTGTTTTGCCGTATTTGATACCATAGTTATATTAATTATTATATTATTATTACCTAACTGTATAGTAATTAACTATATAGTTGTACTTTTCCATTTTACTGAATCATAAAAATATAATATAAAATTAAAATAAAATAAAAAAATTAAAATATTTTTGGCTTATGACTCATTTCATTTCAGGATGACATTACAGGACAATGTCAGGTCTCCTACCACATGACAGGGAATGAAATCATCAAAGTCAAACATCATGAAAACTGTGAAAAGGGAATGTCTGATGATATGATGTTTGCTAATCAGGTATAAATATTACATATTTTGTAGTGATAAGACGTTTAAACTTAAGTTTGAACTTATTTTGAACTCTGAAACAAGCACACTACTCAGATAACACAGCACACAGACCAAGGTTCATATGAGCTTTTTTTGGGCAATGAGTAACGTAAAATCTTGAACCACAGAACAAATAACTGCAGCGTTCCAGCTCATCTGACTTTGCTACACAATTAACATTCTGCAAAAGTAACTGTTAACAGCTGAATTGAACATGACATAACTAATATTTTTAACATCAAATTCACAATATTCTTTTAAGAGCACGTTCCCTAGTCGTAGGATGGTACTGAAAAGTTTAAGAATTTTGCTTTAATAAACTATGAGTGATAATAAGTCTAATGTGGTTGTCTTAAATATTTTCATAACTTTAGTTCTTTAGGGTGAGTTCAGGTGGGAGATCTGAAACAGTTTACACCATGGATGCTAACCACATAAAATCGGTCGATTCAGAGGAATTACGATCACTGTTTTTAGATGAACATCCTACAGTCGGAATCCACATTTCTTCAAGGTAAGCTGCATGATTGTTTGGCTGAAGCAGATTAAGTTTAAAAGTATATTGTGTTACAAGCAGACCACCATTTATTTGATAAGATTAAACTAAGCGGCTTTATTATCATTTCAGCTTTACACAGCTATAACAGTAGACCGTGAAACAAAACAAGGTTTCTCTTCAAGTGTGGTGCTGCATAACACAACACAAAGCTAAATAAGACCTAATCAGTATAATAAAGGGCACGTATGCAAAAGTTACAAAAATGAATAAAACAAGTCAATAGACACATTAAGAGAAAGCACACTGTCACATTTGTACTACAGAATATTCAAAAAAGAGCAGATAAGTACCTTAGTCCTAGAGTAGCACTGAAACTTCTAAGAAATTTGATTGATTAAACTATAAGAGATATCTTAAGTGTTTGTCCTATTTTGAGATTTGACACCGTTTTTTCCATGGATGGCAGCCATATAAAATATACAGCACAAAAGATTAAATAAATCATGAGTATATTTGTGTATAAGCCTGAATGTGGTGAAATTTGTGCAACTGTCTTTAGGCAGTTTTTGCAGCTTTTATCAACACAGTCTGGTCCCAGTGAGGCACAGGGAGAGCTGCTGGACATGCTCAGCTCTCTCAGAGCAGGCCATGTGAATCATACTGTTCATGCAAGCATAGCAGTCAGACAACCTGCCACTAACAGAGAAACAGTAAGTTACAATAATTTGTCACATTAATGTATAGCCTCAGAACACACACACACACACACACACACACACACACACACACACACACACACACACACACACACACACACACACACACACATATATATACTTTTATAAAGTTGATAATACAATACATAATAATCTTATTAACTTTATATATATCTGCTTACAATCTATATAAAGCACTTTTAATGTACTTCAACTCAAAGAACACATAAATTAATGTAAAAAAAATAATAATTAAAAAAAAGCCACTTCATTTTTTGTTGAAAATTTCTTCTAGGTCCATAAAATCTTAGATCGTTTGAAAGCTAAAGGACTGCACACTCAGTCACCGACAGTGGACATTTTTCTCCAGCTGTCTGAATCCATGAGAAATCTGGAAATGGATGAAATTCTAAATATTTTTAAAAAGGCTCCAGCCAACATTGTGTAAGTATAGGGTACATAAATTCTGCATGTTTCTGTGCCATCACAGTAGTTGACTTATTATGATTTCTTTAGTCCTAGTCTGATAGACACGGCAGCAGCAGCCTCTACACCTGCTTCTCTGGAGGCTCTTGTCTCTTTTCTCAACATCACAAATCCAAAGACATCACCGCTGCTGGAGAAATTCCTCTACGCCTGTGCATTCTCTTCTCAGCCATCCACTCACTTAATTAATATCATCACTGTGAGTAAACCAGGGTTTAATTTTCCAGACTGTACATTTATTCTTTAGTAATTATTAGGATCTTTTTGACCTAATTATACTGTTTAATCTTTGTCTTCTAGCGCATCCTTACACAAACATCTGCACAGTGGGAGACACACGAAATGGCTCTCATTGTTCTTGGGACGGTAATAAGGAAAATGTGTTCTGTAAACATGTGCCACCTTCAGGTAACATATAATACTATGAGTCTTTTTCTACATTTTTATAATTTATTATAGCATTTGACGTTCATCACAGCATTCTAGGGATGGAAGAAATTAAACGATCCATGTTAAAACTTTCTACACTTTCTATTTTACTTCCTAGGAAGTTGATCAAGCTAAGAGATTTATTGTGAGTGGACTGAGTGCATCCAGTGAAGAAAGAAAAATAAAATCATACCTGCTAGCTCTAAAAGGTGCTCGTCTTCCAGAGACAGTGCCTGTCCTTCTCCAGTATATTGATCGCTCCAAATCTCTGTCAAGCATTGTATTCTCAGCATTGCAGGGCTTTCCACCTCAATATATCACAAAAGAGGTAAACCTTTTATTTTTAATGTCTTGTAGCTTTTGAAAGGCTGAAGAAAAGAGTATTGCATACCAGCATAATTACATTTTTCTATAAAAGGTATTCTCTCTCATTAGGTTAAAGAGTATGCCAGAGACATTTTTACCCAAAGAAAGAAGCCATTTCCTGCTTCTGTACGTCTGGATGCTGCCCAGCTCTTGCTTATGTATCATCCTCTGGATGTAGATGTTCGAGAGATAATCCTGAAAATTTCAGAGGAAAAAAACGAGGTCTCCAAGTTCCTTACCACCAAAATTATGAGCATGTTACATTCAGATTCTCCTGCCAGGTATCAAAGGATGTTTTTCCATGAATATAAAAAAAAAATAAAAAAAAATAATTGATTTGCTTATCAAAACTGTTTATGTCTTTATAGAAATGTCATCCGTAATGTATTAAAAGATCCAAAGCTAAATAATTATTTCCATCTTGCACGACTTGGTTGTTCCTCATCATTTGCTGGACTAATGGCAGGTATTTAACACTTCAATTCACTTCCCAGATTCTAAATCTAGACCTGACTGAAGTTATATGATACACTATCTTTATATAAAAGAATTTAAACTGAGTAATAATAGTGCTGAATGTGCTTTGTGATGTGAAGCAAATCTTTCACCATAATATGTTAACGTTCCACAGAGAACAAAGACACGGTTGCATCATATGATTTTGAATTTCTCTTCTCTGAGGCTGGAGTTCTAAAGCAAAGCAACAGTCACTTCTATGCTCAAACCAGAGGGAGAAGGTTACACTTACTACAGGTACAAAAAGCAATCGTAATGTACAGTACATTAGAATATTTATTATGTAAATAAATTCTAAAATTGAAATTCTAAATAAAAGCAAATTTTAGGGATGTATGGTAAAGTAATCTAAAGGTCAGTATAAATTATGGATGGTTTTTCATTATTTTTGCACTTTCATAAACCAACCAGTGAACTGAACCTCATTAAATCACCACTGCACTGTACTGTTTGATTACTGTATAACAGAGTTACAGTGAAAACTGGAATTTTTCTAAATACACATTGCATATTGAGTCTTCATAGTTTAAAATCATCTACCACCTAGTGAACATTACAAAGTGAAAAAAAAACCCCAATATATTAGCTTGTATTTTGGTATGCCCCACAGGTTTCTCTAGAAACAAGTGGACTTGATTCTCTATTTGGGTCTGAAGCATCTAAAGAAGCAGAAGAGGAAGAGCTGATGGCAGGAATGTCAGCCATGTTTCTGGGTGTACAGATCCAACCTGTTGTCTTTTTCCAAGGCTATGCAGACTTAATGAGCAAATACTTCTCAGCAGGTGACGGACCAATGAACATTATCTCTGGAAATATACTTGTTCTCAATAACAGACAGGTAAACATTTGAGATCAAAATCAGATATGATCAGAATTTTAAAGCATTTAAACCGAAACAATTTAAAGCATAACTTAAAGCAGTCTATGTACTCTTATCTCTATTAGAGTCTAATGCTTCAGTCTGGACTACAAGCTCAGGGGGTTTTTCATGGAGGTCTTTCTGTTGATGTTTCAGCTAATTTGGAATTCAGCTTATTTACTCAGGAGTCTAAAAGCTCTGTCAATAACAAGTATGTAAAAGTGTGTGTGTGTGTGTGTGTGTGTATATATATATATATATATATATATATATATATATATATATATATATATATATATATATATATATATAGTTTAATGCTTCTTAAGTCTTTCATTACTAACACATGCATTTCTATAGTGTAAATCATAGATTAATCTTTCTTGGTGAATTTATTAAGAAGAATCCATTTTCAAAGAACAATCTGATACTTTTTCGTAGGTTTTCATTAGTCGTCAGTGCCAAGGCAGAAGTGGACGCTGCACTGATGAGCACTACGGCTGAGACCGTGGTGAAGATGGACCCTTCTGTCAGATTTGTCACCACTGTTAGCTTCTATAACACACCTGTACAATACTGTCTGCAGCTTATCAAAGAGCCTCTGCTTTACAGGTAGAAGAACATGAAAAATGCTGAAACTGTACCAAAAAGGGCTGAAAATGGTTCTCAATAAGAATGTATATATACAATGTTTATCAGACATGATTCACAGCGTCATGCTGTCATTAAGTTGTCCAGCAACAGGAAATGTGACTCGTATGACTATAATATCCTAAACATTTTTTCTTACAAATTATTCACAGCTACATTTAACCATTGGAATCTAATATTCAAAATGTACAGTATACTGTTGAAGACAGATATTTAAGCTTATGTTCTATGTGAATGAACTTGTTTATTTTTCTCCTCAGAGAGAGAGTGTCTACCCAAGTAAACTTTCAAAACAGACGAAAACTTGTTCAGCAAAGCAAACAAAAATGGATTTTTTCTGGAGAAGAGGCAGCACTCCACAAGGACAATTCAAAGATGTGTAGAAATTTACTTAACTCTATATAATAAAGAAAATTGATTCTATACCTGCTAATAAAGAACTTTTTAAAGAACTCAACAGTTACTCATCTGTTGAGTACGATAAGTGGCAAGCTCTGAGTGTGTATATGACTACAAGAATGACAGGCATCTTACAGAGTGCTGTAACAAATGACAAGCTGGACAATTTAGACAAGTGAGAAAAACAAATCAATAATCAGTCCGTCATTGTTTGCTGCAATATGCTGTAAGTTTAACTGGTGGAACATACTGATGGAACATACAGAAATAATTGTTTCCGTAATTGTGCTTATAAGCATAATTGTAGTAGATTTGTATTTACTTGAGTATGGAAATTACTCATACATGTACTCCTGCTCTTAATTTTCATTGTCACCCCACTTGTAATTATTACAAATTTCAGATATCATGCCATATTTTTCCCTCGTTAACATCCGGTTTCTATATAATAGACATCATAATAAAAAATACTTATAATTGGTGTTGCCATTTTCTAAAAATGCAACTCACTCACAGGAAACCCTATAGACAGTATATTATATAAATATTTACTAGCCACTTAATAGGCAAACCTATACATTTACTCACTTGTGTAATTATTCATTTCATTTATTTATATGTTGTTTAATGCCATATCAGCAGCAGTGGCTATATTCATGGCAACAGTGTAATCATTCAGACACCCAATCATGTGGCTGCAGTGCAAAGGATAAAGTCATGGAGATACATGTGAAAAGTTTCAGATAATGTTTACAACAGAATATGGGAAAATGTGATCACAGTAGCATTGAACATGACATGGAGGTTGGTGCCATGGTAATTTCTGGGATTACTGATCTCTTGGGATTTTGACACACAAACATCTCTTGAGTTTAAAAAAAAAAATGGACAGTTGGAGATTGAACATCAGCGTGTCATTTTCCAATCTTCAACTATCCAGAGCCTGAGTGCACTGTAGCTTCAGATTTTGACAGAAGTACAATCTGTTGACAAGTACAAGCTGTTGTAATCCAGCTTCCCTCCAGGTCTGCCATCATAAGGTGTGTTGGCTTAACATGACACCACAACTGAATTTACACAACCTCAGAATTTTAATTCCTTTTCATACATCAAGGAATAATCATCATTTTGTTGAGAAACATGATTTACATTTATTCACTTTTACAGGCACATTCATTCAAAGTGATGTTTGAGCCTAGCAGTTAGGGGGTTAAGGGTCTTGCTCAAATAACCTGACTGCTCATCAAACCTAAAATAGTGTCCCGAATAGTTAACCAGTCCAATCTCAATCATCTGTAAAAAACAAACAAACAAAAAAAAAAAACTAGCATTTCGTTAGACGAGCTCTCCACGGATGGGCAGTGAATAAGCGTTATATTGTCTCCAGCGGTAGCGTAGTCTAGCCAGTGGACAAGTCTTAGATGCTTCAAACTCAAGGAAGCCCAGCTGGTTGAGGATGTCATAGATGCCAGCTCGTGCTGCCACCTGCCAAATCATGCATCGAGATGATAGATGATATTTCTTTACAAATACTTCATTCAAATATAAAACAGTAAAGCCACAATAGCATAGCTGGTGAGTTAATGCAACTAAAAATATAATATAATATAATATAATATAATATAATAATTATTAATTCTTTTTACTCCTGTTAAAAATTAGATTGTAGCTTACTTGCAAAAGTCAGGTCATACTAAAAAACTAATCAATAAATAACATTATGCACACTGTTATGCAGAGAAAAATTTTCGTGGCTCCCGAAACAACTTAAGTTTATTTTTTTTGTTTGCATGTTTTAAAAATTTAAAGATTTAACCAGAAAAAGTCAGCTCTATGTTTTGGTCTACATTGTGCATTGAATATGCTGTCACCTGGTACATCCACAGGCTGAATGGTCTTCTCCAGGAGTCTTTCTTCTCCAGGTGGAGGTAGCTGTTGAATAAGATGAGATAAATATAGCGCTCCAGGTACTGCAGGCTTCTCAGACGTAACTGCTGCAGTTCAGTTTCTGATTTTGCTGTTTTGATCTGAAAAGGAAGAACAAAACAACTAAATCTTTGCTATTTGTAATTTCAGGGTATATAGAGCTGATGGCAAAACAAGGAGGATCTTGACATATTTTTTTTCTGCAGGTTTGTATGCTAGAGACTAGAGGGACAAAATAATTAATACAAAAATGCATTTAATAGATAGGTCAGTGTTTATTCAATTGTTTTACAGTTCTTTTGTGTGTAACTAATGAGTTTTGAACAATTTTGTTGAGACCCTGAAACCTCCTGCACAATTAATAAAAATAAGGAGAATGTTGAAGATTGTTTTTATGTATTCTTTAAGTAGTCCATAAATTACCAATGTGACAATGAAGGCTGATTAAATTGTCACTAAAAATATCTAATACAAAAAAAAAAATTTGAGCAGACAAGATTTTATGAGCAGACAGTTAGATTTTAGGAAAAAATGAACAAATTGAACCAGAACAAAATTAAATGAGGAGCTGAAAAAAGTACTGGAGTTATTGAATAATTCCACTGAATGAAAGCAACAGGAATAAATCAATTTCTTAACAATGAAAGAGTAAATAAGTAAGTTTTATTGTTAAAATGAAGATTGTTAAAAAGAAGTTTAAAGTGTTTTTAAAGGTAGATGAGGTTTGATTTACATTGTTACCTGCTGCATGTGCTGTTTTATAAATGTCTGTGTCAAGAGGTGGGTAGTAACGAGTTACATTTACTCCGTTACATTTACTTGAGTAAGTTTTTGAAAAAAATTATACTTCTAGGAGTAGTTTTAAATCACTATACTTTTTACTTTTACTTGAGTAGATTTGTGAAAAGGAAACTGTACTCTTACTCCGCTACATTAGGCTACAATGAACTCATTACTTTTCTATTTACCTCTTTGTTATTCTATGCATCAATTTTAATATTTTTATTTTGACAGAGAGAAACTTCCACTAAGGCTCTACCACGTGACTGTGTTTCACCAATCAAACGTAGTTGTGCAGTCTCGTCACGTTACCAAACACAATCTCAGCGGCGGACGGGTTAGTTAGCAACACAAACCGTCGGCAATGCAGACGGTGAAGTTTAATAGTGACGTCACTGAGTGATTTTTTTTGGTGAAATAGTTTGTTTCTGCATGTTTTCACACACGCACACACACGGTTTACGTTGACCGGTGTGCAGTTTTCTGTGCAGCATGCCTGGTATGAAATGTGTGTGTGTTTTCTTCTGTTGTTCTGTCACTGGAGACACACACACACACACACACACAGAGTTTATGAGAATTTATGGGCTGCCTCGTTCTAGTTCTGCCTGGTAAAAAAGTATAAAGGTTTGGAAATTTGTGTTACTTGTGCGTATTTATTTTTTATTTATTATTATTTTATTTATTAAGTACTTGAATTTACCTGAATTATTTTAATTTAAGCTATTTTGTAATTAATTAATTGTAATTTATTTTATTGATTGGATGAGCCATAATTTGCCTAAAGATTATTTTGTATTTTTGTCTGCCTGATTGTTGTCTTGTGTTAAAAAATAAATCAGACGTTCCTCAACAGTTACTCAGTACTTGAGTTGTTTTTTCCACCAAGTCCACCTTTTTTCCACCTTTTACTTTTATTCAAGTAATTATTTGGATGTCTACTTTTTACTTGAGTCATATTCTGAAGTAACAGTACTTTTACTTGAGTACAATTTTTGGCTACTCTACCCACCTCTGCTGTGTCAGTAGATGTAACAAATTTAGTTTATTGCTGGTTACAAAATAAACATAATTTGTAAATTGTAAAATGCTTCAAAATTTGCTGTTGATTTTTTATTTTTACAGCCTGTTCATGCCTCCTGCAACCACCAGGAGGTGTTCTGAGTAAAGGAGAGAGAAAGATGTTTCCTTCAGATTATGTAAAGCTCTAATGGACTCTCATTGTGTATTAGAGCATAGAATTTATTATATATTTAGCATTTTGTCTGGGTTTGAGTTTGACTCCCCTCATGATGATCACCAATTGTGAAGTAGCCTGTGCATGTGTTTTATCTGATGATATCATTAGTTTCCACAACACAAATGTACCATGAGCAAGGGAATAATGTGTGATGGAAAAAGAAGTGTGGTGCCTTACTGTCCATTATAGGACCAAAAAATGTAGTTTTTGTGAATCAAGTGAGTCTGAACTAAGACCAACCCTGCAGGGGGTGTCATATTTTGACTGCATCAGACATTCAAAATGTGTAAACTACCACACACGTATAAGCCTGAAGTACATGCACAAAACGTTACCTGTTTATATGAACATATAATGATCTCCCGTAAGTGGTAATGCATTGGAGTCATAGTCTCACTGACAGCGTCTAGTGCCATGTCCACCTCTCTTTTCATACGGTGACCATCAGGTAGCAGTCTGACCACCTGCATCACCACCTGAACACACAAACACACAATGCTAAATTTACACACTAGCACCAAAAACTAAACCATGATGCCATTATGTCCAGCATGTTTCATTGTCTCCTGAGGAGATTTACACAAAAACTTGTAAAAACTTGTATAAAAAAATGGCTTGCAAATGGTTTAAAGACTACAGCAAAGAAAACATTGTACCTCAAACTCTCCTTTTGTGTACTTTGCATCAGGGACACTTACAATTTCTTCATCCACACAGTCAGGAAAGCCCTAAAGAAATCAAGGTTATGACATTATATCTTTGATTAGTCCAAGATTGCTTTCTGAGAGAGATAAATCTTGAAGTCAGGATGCATGTTAATAAAACTGTTCACTCCAGACTGTATGACCTACATTGAAGTGCCAGAGAGTAAGCGTTGCGATGACCATAGCAGTGGTGGTTCGCTCTTTCCCATCACTGCAGTTGAAGATAAAAGCTGAGCTGGGATCCTGACCAAGACTGCTCTTCATGGTCTCTAATAGCCGGTCAAAAAACTAAGGGGCAGCAGTAACACATATAATATCATGTATGCTATAATTTTAATTAAGTGTAATCTTTTACAGTTTATAGCCACCCAGAGGAATGGGTTGTATTACCTCCTCGTTCGGAGCAGAACAATCAGTAAGAGGGATACGCTGATACGTGAGGCCTGGGTGAAAGCTCTTTTGGTTGGCAAAGACATCCTGGACAGTATGACAGCTTTTCAGCATTCTCATCTGCTTCTCCTGTTCAATCACTACCTCAAGCCACTTCTCAGACTTGAGAATTTCCTCCTTTAGTGCCAGCTCTAGCATCTGGGAAACAATGTTGTTCTCTGATTATTTTTGATTTGTCTTCTTATAATCAATGTGAATGCAGATTTGACAATAACGTATTCTAAAACTTTTTACATATCAACCTATGAAACACAACTGAGCTGATATAATGTACCACACTGCTATACAGTTAATTATTTCCACTTCAAGAACTTGATAAAAAAAACAATAATATAATTCACTGTTTTTTCCCTACATGTTCAATAGTCTCCACATATTGGGAAATGAACACATTTATTTATTTATTTATTTATTTATTTATTTATTTATTTATTGGATAACATTTATGAATACCTTTGACAAAAAAAGACCTTTTAAAATCATTCACATGGCTGGATCAGGATGCTGTCATACGGTTGTGATTTACTTTAACAGGAAACATGGAAAGCACATCACTTGCAAACTGGGAGCAAAATGTGGGAGAGGCAAGTCTATGTGTTTACAAAAAATAGTAAATATGCTTCGTAAATAAATTTAAATTTTGCTAAGAAATACTACATACAGTATGGAGACTTTTGGGACACCCTGTAGTTAAATTTTCTACAAATCACTGGCTTTCAAACGGTCATCACGTCAAGAGTTAATACTTATTCATATATATATATATATATATATATATATATATATATATATATATATATATATATATATATATATATATATATAAACAAGTCTACTCTGGAGAAAATAACAGCACAAAATTAACAGCACAGAAAATAACAGCGTCTCTTCCTGTCACATCTAACAAGATTGATCGTACACACTCCTCCACAGAGAACATTTTAAACTTTTATATTCTTAGGTTTATATTGCCTCTTTAGATCAGACCAAAGGTTTTAAATAGGGTTCCAATCCAGAGAGTGTGTGGACTATTCAACATTCAATTTTGGTCTCATCTGACCACAACAAACAATTTTAATTGTAGCTTTAGTGTTGCCTGGTCACATTCAGGGGCCACATTTTGTGGGTTGCTTCCTTTATGCAATGTTTCCTAAGAGCTTGTTATGAAGAAAATGTCTAATGGTATATTTTTAAAGTTATTTTGAAATGTCTAATGGTTTATTTTGAAAGTCCAAAGATCTTAGTCTACGTTAAATTTACCATCCATTTCACAACAGAACATTTGTCTTCTCCAGACTTCTGAAACATAACTGCTCATGTATTTGAAAATTCATTATCTGATTTGCCAATGTCACTATACTATCAGAATATTCTGCACATAGGGTGCCAAAAGTTATATCCATCTTCATCTATTCTAAGACCAAATTCATAGTTCATTTCAAATATTTGAATTAAATAGAGTTTAAAGAACTGCAGTGTTGAAGAGCTGACACTATGTTAAACATATAGTCAACAAGTATCTTGACATACCTCATGTTGTTGTGAGTTCTGCACACACACTTGGATTGGTTGCTCCAGACTGCTTGGCTCTCGAGTGGTGAACATCTGCCCATTACCTTCCAGAATCAGTTCCTCTTGCAGATTCACCCATACAATGCTGGAATGCTTCCGTCGCTCATCCGTGAGGTAAGATAACACAACAGAAACACCCTGAAACAGGATTTATATTATTCTTTTTCAGAGTTTTTCACTTAACATAGAATTGCACCAGGATTATAAAAGCCACAAACAATACTTTACCTCAGAGTTTGGCTGGGCCATACCATACACAGATGTCTTAAGAACTCGTCTGAAGTTGGCCACCCTCATTTCCTTGGCTGTACCAAGTACATCTGGTGCCAAAAACTCACTGGCCACCTTACAAACAACATAATGATTATCTTTGTTATTTTCTTAGCAGTGTGTTTCTGGGGTAAATGCGTTGTCAGTTTTCCATTTCAAGTCACATAAAGACTGACAGAAATACTTTCTTAAATACTAAATTGGGGGAAAAATTAATCTAGGGTTTATACTAATATAAGAATAAGAATTTATAAGACTATAAATAATCTTATAATAAATATTATAGGCTTTTTGAGCCATACCAGTATCCTGGTTCCATCAGTGACTAGGCTGGCTGGTGCTAAGAGCTCAGAACAGTTCATATTACCAAGGAGCCTGTAGATCCATGCATTCACACAAAGCCACTGACTGAAACTCTGGGCAAACATCTGCGGATACTAGATACCAATAACAAAGAAAGGCAAATCACACAAATATATTATTTGGATTTTCTATAAAAACTGTGAAAATGAATGAGATTAAGCCATTTTGCATTCCTTAATAATAATAATAATAATAATAATAATAATAATAATAATAATAATGAATGTTACAGTACCTGATCATGAAGATATGCATTAAACACTATTAAATAGAAATAAGACTCAAGACTCTGCAGGGTCCTTTGCAAGAAATATGCCTTTGTACTGCTTCCCTATAATAATAAAATAAAAAAGAAAGACAACATTCATTTATCACATTCCTCTTTCATAATCATTGTTCACATGGTTACAAATTTGCTGAAGACATTATACACACTTTTATCTGGTAATCCTCAAAAACTGCTTCCATTTTTCTTTTATTTTCATATATTGCATCCTTGACATTGTGCATTTCTGAACACATTTCAATAGCTCTGTTGACCTACAGTGAAAGAGAAGAAACATTATTAACACTATTGCAACTGAACTAGAGGTAAAACGTCTACAGATTCTACAATGCCATTAAGTATAGTGCTTTCAGCAACTGTAAGAACTAACCTCATCAAGCACTTGTTGACCGTTGGGGAGACAACTGATCAGATTCTGAATGACTTGAAACTCTGGCTGCTGTTTGACGGGTGCGTCCTCTTCCCTTGACAATGTGAGATGAAGTTTTCACAATCTAAATTCACTTTTTTGTAATAAATTGTTTATATAACCATGACATCAATCAAAGTGAATGTAATGAATGTTTTATTTTATTTAAGATTTTTCCATCAATGTTTTAGATAAAAGCAGAGGAGATGATAGCGGTAACATTGCAGTGGTAATAATGCTAGAAATACTCTCACCTGGTGTTATTAGCTGTCTTGTGTAGATGACGAAAGACTAGTGCTCCAAGGATAAGGCCGAGGTTGGTTCGCCCTACTCCCACCTGGCAGCTGAATAGCATTGCAGGCAGAGGCCTGGAGCTATCACGCAATATTGATAAGCTAGGACATTTCTGTATAGAAGAGCAGATCATCATATATGTTTTGTAGTTCAGCATCAGGAAACAACACTGAAAATGACTTCTGTAGCTTTACTCTACATAAATGTTATTTTAGACAAAATATAGCTCCACGTGGCTCTATTCAATTACTGCTGCTTTTTATTGCAGGCTGAATAGATTTCATTTGCAAACATGACATCAGTTTCTTGCTATTCAGTTTGAACACAGCTGTACCTTCCACAAAAATCAGACACAATTTTTAATATTTTTGAGGCGTATGTAAAAGGACATCAAATAACTACTAAATTTTGACAGAACAAAAGTTCTTTAATGGTTTCAAAGCCTGCTTGAAGCAAGTTGTCCCATTATTAAATCTCTATTTCTTTCAGTTGTATACGGTAACTGTGAAAATTCTTGGTCTTGGCAGGCCACCATAGCACCATAAAAGGCAAGGTAACAAAATTGCAATAAAAAGTGATAGTAGCACAGCACATTTCACTCTTTACGTGTGGTAAAGTTTGTTCCTTAAAGGTTGGAAATAGGTGAGGACAAATAAATATACAAACTAGCATAAGATATGGTCTTACCCTAAGCACATTTACAAAAGCATCAAAATCCTCCTCCAGTGGTGCTCCTTCTGTAGGTAATGGAAGTCTGTAATATCTTGAAGAGAAATTCACTGTGCATTTAGAATTCAAATGTAACACACATATTTGTAATATGAGTAAAAAATAGAATCTTGACCACAAACTGAACTACACGTCACATACTGTACACAACACTACACATATACCTGTAAGAAGACAAAATGAACTGTGGTCTTCTGTAAACCTCCTCGGTTACATGTATGTCCTCCTCAGACATAATCTTGACATGTTGTGGCTCATCTTTGAAGCTTTCGGTGTCATTGTAAACATAGAAGATGTTCTCACCGAGTTTAGCAAAGTCACACAACTGAAGAAAAAATAAATAAAAAACAAGATGTACCAAGTGTGACATAAATATGGTGAATCTAATCTAAAATGGGGAATTTTAGCTACATTTAAACATTAAAAAAAAACATTCTATAACCTGCCTCTTTTCTGATAGAGAGCTCTAGCTGCTCTGCTCTGGCCAAAAATCTCAGGTCATTAAGGTTTTCATTGAGGTTTTCTTTCCTCCTGGGAGTGTATGGAATAAAGTCTTTATCCACATGCAGGAAAACAACAGGTTCTTCCCGCACACAGAAGAATATCACTTCCTGTACATATAAGAAAATGTTAAGATGGATCAAATATTAGTAGATAAAGTGGTAATGATAGTGGACTATATTATCAGTATACGTAGCTTACTAATTAAATTTCACAGAAGATAGTAGTGACAGCTAGCTAGCTAGAACTATTAAAAAAAAATAGTCATTGCAAATAGTCATTTATTCATTCAGTTTATTTAACTTATTTACTAATACAAATAACATCACTAAAAGAAAGAGCTATTCTAGTTGTGTCCAACAGTTATAAAAATCAGTCACTGGATATCAGTCTCCAAGCATAATGTTTGTCTGAAGAGTGCTGAAATGTTAAAGCTGCTAAAATACACCCTGAGTGATGAATAATATAGATAAATAGAGGCATATCTACATTAAATATAGAAATAAATTGTTGTTGCATTTTAATGAAATTTTAGTTGAGGTCAGGCATTGCAGTCTTAAAACAGTCACCTCTGATTATACAACCCCTTTTGTCTGAACTTTTACATTAGAAAACAAAAGCGACAACATATATTTCCTAAACACAACAGATAGTAGAGATTGTTATCTTTCACTAGAATAACTGACCTCATAAGCTTCACTCTCTAGCCTCTGGAGGAGCTGTTTGAAGCCGTTCAGGCTGGCCTGGCCCATTCCAAACAGAGGGTAGTTTTCCTTTGCTTTCCGGAAGTTAGGGGCCCCGTAGCTTCCTGTAGTGTTCAAGACATCTGCTCCACTGTTCACATCCTGCACCATAAAAAACTCCCCCTGGGCAATAAAAAGAATATAAATATTGTGAGCATGATAGTCACTCATGTTTTAAGGTAAGCATGACCTAAGACATCCCCTAAAACAGAGAGGAATCATTGAGTCTATCAATCATTTAATCTTTCAGTCTGATCATTATGTAACTCTGGATGTAACTCTGATATAATATTAAAAACAATAAAACAGAAAAAAAGAAAAAAGAAATTCAAATAAAAGTCTTGTTCCATAGAAATAAAACTAGTATAAATAAAGAGATAATCATTTGAGACATTCAGGTTGTAATGACCTTCAATGCTTTAGTGTTTTTCAATGCCGAGATTAAAATTAATCTTTTTTTTAATTGCACAGCTTGATGGCAGGTGTTTATTTAAAGGTTTTCAACCTTTCTGACAATAAAGGGTCCTACTCCAACAACTGTTTTTCAACAATTTAACAATTTCACCATTATAAAACATCTACTCAGTTTTTCATAAAGCTGTAAAATTAGCTTCATAATGTTATACTTACCAGCACTAGGTAATGTTCGGGCAGTGTATCAGATATTTTTCCTACAGAGTAGTTAGCTGAGAGGATACTATCATGAATTTGAAACTCTTCTCGGCAGTTATACCTGTTTAAAGAGATAAGCATATGGTTGATTCCACAGCTGATTGAAGAGGGATTTGATTCCCACTTATATCACCTTTACAAATATTTATTTAAAATAAAGGTAAAATAATTATGTCACACAGTTTTTAAAATCAGTTACTGGACGATTGCTGTGGCTCCATGCATATAAGAGGCAAACTAGATAGGACAAATAGTTCACCTATTTTGACTGCATACATCATATTAGACAATTATTTTGGTATTAGTGCTTACGTGATAACAACGGGGGCCACCTTGTTTGTGATAATGGACTTGGCCTTGCTGTTGGGAATGTTCAGAGTCTGCAAAGAGCTGGTGCTCACAGAGCGCTTGTCTTCTGCTATGTCACCAGCTTGCTGATCAATTAGATGTGTAGGAGTCACTGATGCAGGCTGAGACCCTGCACTAGCAGTAGTGCCCATAATCCGCACAGAGCTGCAATCAGACCACACACTGAAATATTTATCTAACATACAGTTACAAGGAAAAATACAAAGAATTTTGAGATACTAAGATTTTTTTTTTTTTAAAGATACTATGACATGACGCACCCTTAATTAATGCACAAGGACACATAAGAACTGTTTCCAGCATGTTCAAAGAAAAAAAACTTTAAACATAACAGACTTCACTTACTAGAGTGGACTTGCATACATGATTATGACAATTAGGCACCTATTACAATATATTTCTATGCCATTTGAAATATCATTTGTAATACATCATTTTAAAGGAATGTCTCACGATCTGCCGGTTGTCCCGATATCCTTTGCTTTTTGCTTCTTCATTTCAGACCTCTTCCAGCTTTAACGAAACAAACCAACAAACAAAGTTCTGTGTTGCTAGCAGTATCTTCTCAAAACAACAACCCTGTTTTCCGAGGCGAAAAGATAAATGGCAACTAGACATTTGTTACTCTTTAGTCACTACTTTCTGGTTCTTTTCTTACAGTACCAGAGTTGAAGTTGGAGCTCCCGTGGGGGAAGCGGAGAAGTACCGTACATCTGGCAGCCAGACAGCTCTGTGGGCGGCTCCAGACATTCATAGGACAACCCTTTTACATGAAGCAGACCCAGAACACAAACTCTCACACAGCAACACTGACAACCTAGTGCCAAAACCAAACAGGAGAAAGAGGCACAAACTTCATAATGCTCTTTTTAATTAATTCTCTGAAGAAAAAGATTTCCAGAAATAGTTCTGGGGTGATTTTCTACACATGCTTTCTATAATAAAAACCTAAAATATATTGGTGAAATGTTTTACATTTTTATATTTGTATAACTGTGATCTGTGGCCCACACATCATGATTAGTGATGACATTTCCGAAGACTTTAGTAAAATTCTATTTGTGGCAATACAGGCGAAAAAGCATGAAAGAATATCTCTAAATATGGCCAAAGAAAACTCAGGATGCACTTGTGTGATGTCACACAGATACGAGGAAGGATGTGAGCACCAAAGGGGGAGGAAGTTCTAAAGTACTAGTGGTACTAATGATTGATATATCCACACAAAAAAAGTGTGGACTTTTATCGAGTCCAAATTTGCATCAAAAATAATTTTTGTTAAAGAGAAATTAAACACCTGTGGTGTTGGATGATAGCTACCGAACTGTAGCTGTGTGAGTTGTGCAGCTTCTGAGCATTTGAAGAAATTTTATATATATATATATGTCAAGTCAACACAGCCAATAACAGAGCTTTGCAGGACCCAACCACTACCACATGTTAGTGAGCTTATTTCCTTATCTAGATAACAAGGTTCAGCACACTGATGTTCCAAACAAATTAACTTAATTAAAGTCCCCCAAAATTATTATTTGAAACATTATTTTTGCTGTGTAAGTGAGGCGTTTGCTTTCATGTGGCAAACCAAACCAAAAAGCTCAAAATAAAACTTGGATGTTTCCCCTTGAACATGCTCAGTAGAATCGACTAGTGACTAGGGAAGGAAAAGTGAATATTATAAAACAGATTTCTTACCTAATTGCTTCTTCACTTAAATAACCATGAGATTTTCAGTGTTCACATGTCAAGGAGGATGTAGCATAGAATAAAATCCTGTCTAAGTTGTCTTGCATCTCGAATCCCCTCAGAACTAACCCCTCTGTACAGATCCTTTCTCAGTTGTCCTCAGTCATGTGGTCAGGCCTGAATGCAGGACTACAGCAGCGAGGCCGAGGCTAGTTTACACAGAGAGAACAAGGAAGGTGGGCAAGTACTTATCCTCACCACCTCTTCAACTCACACAGAGTGAGGATATGAGATGAGGATGTGGGGGAGGACTCTTGTCTCATACTCTCACCAATCAGCAATTCCATCTCCTGGCAACGTAGCACCTTCAGTTCAACGTGGGAACAGCGATAATGGAGAGGATTTACAGTAAAAGTAAAAGCATTAGTAAATCAACAAGACTTTACACTAAGAGTCTTACTGTACTACAGAAAAGGAGTCAGCAGCACTCATCTACACTTCTTGCTAAACAGTAACAACAAAGCTAAAGGAAAGCCTAGGTGTAATCGTGCAGCAGAGCTGGGGACATAATTTAAGAGCTACTTCTGAGTACCCGAATTACACGACTGTGCAGAAGAAGGATCTGACATTTAATGTTTCACAATATCCTGCAATCCTCACATAAACAACTGCAGAATGTAGGTTTGGACAACATGCTGAAATACGAATAACGACTATAATAATCTGTGTAAAATAATCACAGTGTGTCCCTTAATTAGTGAATGCAAATGTGGATTGGTGAATGGGAACGGAAAATTCCGCAAGTGTTACTTTTGTATTTGGGGACAAACAGCCTTGTTTTAGTGCCAGTTTCTTTCAGTGCTTTTAGTCTCAGTTAAATAAAGTCTTTTTAAGAGGTGGCGCCTTTCACTGAGCTGATAAAGAACACCCTCGGCTTGGAGGCCTGCTGGTGTGCCGTGGACAGTGTTGCCATGGGTTTCCAAGCAACTGAGCACTTCTCAAGAATCATTTATACACTGTAGTTTCCCCAAGAATATTGTCTGAAAAGAAGCAAAGAGAAGGCTTAAACACTCCAAAAGTGTTCCTTTTTTGGTCCTGTTGTCATGTGATTACATGTCATTTAAAATGGAATCTAAAGCATTTTTGTGGAGGACCAAATCTACCAAAATAAATAATAAAAAGCAATGAAAAAAATGACAATAGTTATGAACAAATTACATCACGTAATGTCTATGTATATAATGTATATACAAGTTCTATACTAAATAAATAACACTACTACATTGTCAATTAAACTTAAAGGATATAAATCTGTCCTGTTAGGAAGAAGTGATTGTGAATCAGTTTTTTGCTGTAGTGTAAAATTAAAAGTGACAACTGGTGCAACAAGGGAATGGTTTTGCAGACAGTTGCTCCCTCCTTATCCTTCCTGATTGGTTTGTCTCTAATTTTGTGTTCTATAAGGATCCCAGGTAGTCCAGCTACCTCCACATCCATATGTGCTGTCTCAAGGAGGTTTGGTGTGTCTCCTAGTAGAGTTTGAGGAGCATGGATTAGATACCAGGAGACATGAAGAAAGTTGGACAGGGCCATAGAAGGGCAACAACCCAGCAGCAGGGGCACTATCTGACAGAGCCCAACAAAATATCCTCCAGTCATCTACTGGTGAGCACGTTATTGATCAAACTGTCATAAGTACACTCCGTAAGCGTGATATGGGAGCCCGACATACTCTAATAGGACCTGTGATTACAGCCCAGCACTGTACAGCTCGATTGGTGCTTGCCAGAGAACACCAGAATTGGAAGGTCTGCCAATATCACCCTGTTCTCGGATGATAGCAGAATCACACTGAGCACATACGACAGACGTGAAAGAGTCTGGAGTTGCAGTAGGGAACATTATGCTGCCTGCAACATCATCCAGTATTGAATCCAGCCCTCAGTGGGTTGACGAATTTGGTTCACAATGTATACAAGTAAAGATTTTCAACTTAAATATTTCGTTCATCAAGATCCAACCTGAGATTCCTTTCAAGTGTTCCCTTCAATTTTTTAACAGTTTGTCTGTTTACAGGACCTTAACAATCTCTTTAATAGTACTTCATTACATAGTACCTAGTACACCAAAGTATTTCATGCAATTGTTTTTACATGTATGTTTCATCCTGTCCTAATACAGGGTTATAAAATGTCACAGGCAATTCCCACTGGGTGATTGATATAATACCCAATAGATTCACTACAATTAATATTACCGAAAATGTGTGCTACACAAAAATATCTGCATTCAGACATCATGAAAGCAAAAAATTAAAACCCTGAGCTGGAAAACTAGATTTGCTGTTGAATTAAGATTTCACTTAATTAGAACCAAGAGGTCCAAACATGGTCCATGAAAAAGCTCCTGTGCACAACACAAACTCCATGGAAACATGGTTAAATCTGGAATGGGATGAAGCATTTATGTTATTGTAAGGTGTCCACATACTTTTGGCCAAATGGTATACCATGTATATCAAACATTCAGCCATCAGTTGGATTTGCTTTTGAAGTTTAGTAACTAGAAGCATACAACTATACCCACACCCATTCTGCCATCTAGTGGTTATCTAAACCAAGTTGAAATATTAACCCTAGAAAACAAAATACAGATCCAGACTTTTTCCCAAGCAAATTTTATTGAGTTTGCTGTTATAGTGTCCACTGGCATTGGAATTTAAATTGATGCAAATTTACAGGGTCTCAATTACAGAACAAAAAAAAAATTATTTGAGCCACTTTTTGTATGCCATTTGGTAAATGAATCTGGGAATGCTCTTAAAGGGTCCATCTGTCTCTAATGTACAATTTCTGTAATCCAATTGGATACGATGTGTAAAAATACACAACGTTTCAGTTAAGAGGTTGACCGACACTGGATTTGAGAGCTCACAATACATTACGAGAGTACATTCAGCAAATACGCCACCATTTGCTTCAACATACGTTTCATCTTGACAATTGGTATTTAAATCTGAAATGGAAGTTCAATTGTAAAATCAAATTTTATAAAAAATAAAATGGTTGGGAATTAATCAGAGTTTGCTGTGTTTAGCAAAAATTATGAGCCAGTAAATCAATCGGCTACAATTCAAGTTAACCAATCACTTATCCCATTTCAACCAATATATCGCTGCAAGCCCAAACCTTTTACCTCTAAAGCAGAGAAAAAGAATAAACCAACATGTCTCCAAAAATATAAATGTATTCCGATAAACATCTTAAAACTAATCTCAGAAAAGAAAAAGTGGTAGAATTTGGGAGGAAAAAGGGAGAACTAAACTTGTTTAAGTCACAGCTGTGACATGGGTCAAGAGACTCATGTAACAATACAAATGAACGATTTAAGCACAAAAGGTGTAAAGCAGAGAATGAATTGTATTCTCTTTTAAGTCACTTAATGACAATCGCTTTGCTCTGCTGTGGAAAATCTTAAATATTTCCCATGAGGAATCAGGAACCAAAAAAAAAAAAAGAAAGTTCACAGAAATACAACAATTCTTTTTTATAATGCTGACATCTGAGCTTAGGATAAGATACAGAAGAGCTTTAAAGAATGTGCATAGAGGAGTATTGGAAATGTTTCATTCAAGCTTTGGAGCCATCAAAACAAATAATAATAATAATAAATCAATTGTCAGGCATACTATTCATCGTCTCTAATGCTGTTATCATTTTAACTGCATTATCACTGATGCATAATAGCAGAGAAAACTTCCTGACAACACTTCAGTGCTTTCCTACCTTTGATCCGATGTTGCAGGTTTGTAAATAGTAGCAAACGGAAAGCAAAAAGTAGACGTCACAACTGGCAATTATTATACATATACCTCCCTGTTATTTCACCTATAATAGCCAAGTGATATATTGTACATGACATAAGTTCATCTTGAGACCAGCTCTGGAAAGGGGCTATTTATAAAATCCTATTAATCCATTCACTGGCCCAAAGCTGTGCATGATGTCGTTACCTTTGACCAACAAATAATTTTGCGTCATTTGTACTACAGTAAATGTTATTTTTCTTTGACTCAGTGACCACAATGTTGATGGAAAATACTTCAAGTATAATCAGGATTTACTAATAATTCAAAGGCAGGGGCAAATTATATTGCTGATAGGCTCAATCTGAAAACTGAACAAAATATCACAAGCTGAAGAACACCTTATCATCAATAATTTTTCCAACAGATTTGCTTAAGTTGAATAAAGAACAGGTACAAATTTGGCAGGATTCCAATTGCATTTTTTTTCTTAAGGCCCATGGTATAGGCAATTTATAAAACTAGTTTCCCATGCTGAATCTGCAGTTTCTAATAGCACATTTATATTAAAAAGAAAAAAGAAAAAAAGGGGGGATCCAACTATGCATCAAAGCCCATTTCAATGGCTTGGAATGAAAATAAGTACTCTCTATATCTGAACCAAAAAGTGCATGATGCTAGTCAATGCTACTAGAGCTTTTATGGAAACAAAAACAGAATATACTGAAAGGGTTGACACTATTGAAAATGATGAAACAACAAGGAGGCAACTGAATGTGCACTGATAAGTAGATGTCTGAATGAAAGACACCGAGTGGCCATTTTGGATCATTTACCATACTGTGAAAACGGCACTAAATTACCATGAAGAAATCTCTTGGTGGCTGCTTTGCAAGGGAATCTGTTTATATCAACTGTTACATTTTAGCACTTACATACAGACATTTCCCTTGCTGTGTGTCTAAAGCATGTATGGCTGTTGGTAGCCCTGAAACCTAACCAAACAAATCAGAATCTTTTGATAACTTTCAGGGCTCCAGCAGCCCACTGGGCCAACAGGACTCGACTATCCCCATGATTATTTAGCAACCAACAGCTAGAGAGAGCTAAAGGAAAGGGCTCACAACATTGGTTTCTACAAGCCAAGCCACTGGCACATGGATGCCAGGTTATTAATTGCTCTTCACGTTGGTTCCTCTTCTTTAGATGTCCATTTCAAACTGAGCATCTTCACCTGAAACACAAAGTAAAAATATTATATGAGCACCAAAACCCTGACATTTACAACAAACACAGAACAGCACGTCTAATTGATTAACAGCAGTCTAGTCATAGGTTTGAAGTTTAAATGAGTGGAAAGACAAACCTGTTCCTGGTTTACCATCGTGGTTGTTGATGTTATTAGCTTCATTCTTCTTCTTCTCATTCAGGATGTTCTGGCTCGTCACTCCAGGGATGACGGGCAGGTGTGCTGGTGGAGTCTGGGCTATAGGAGAATTACGCCGGTCTAACAGGAATTTACGGTCATAGATGATCCGGGTGCCTGCAATGAAGCACAAAACAAAACACAGCCAGTATTTTCCTCTTTCTGAATACACAACAGTTGACTTAAATGGAATATATAAATTAATTAATTTAAAGCAAATAATCCAGATATTAAAACACACATCAGTTAACTAGATATTGCATTATTTTAAATATTAGTAGCAAACATATTTTAACAAAATCATGAATGCCTTCCTCAAATATTTTTACGCAATATTCAGGTAATAGAATTGTATCTAATATACAATAATAATAATAATAATAATAATAATAATAATAATAATAATAATAATAAGCAAATCTCTAAATGTGTTCAGGCTATTTTTTGGTAAACAATCTATGCTTGCTGCAAGCTGAACGTCAACCATCGTATACTATTGTTGTAATGGATCTCGATCTTTTTTTTGATTGGACAAATCTCAATCACTGCGCTGCAAAGTAACCAATAAAGGCACTTTAAACACAAAGAAGGGCTGCGCGAGTGTTGTGGCCGCCTCCCAAATAACACACTACTGGACACAGCGCGCAGTCTACAGAGCGCAGAAGTCATTCTTTACCATCCTAACTAGTGAGCCTAGATAGGAAGTAGGGCGCCATTTAAACTCCAGCCCTTGTTTTTGTTTTGAAAACGCTAAGCTTTCTATCGAGGCGAGTAGGCCACAGAGTGAACAACAAGTGACAATCTCCTGCATGTGAATTTTGGCCCAAGTAGCAAAAGCACGCCTTAAAATGCCATTACCGCCCGGGGTAGTTGAAAATAAAGTGCCTCCAGGAGTGGTGCAATAATCGTGAGGTAGCTGCGTTGAATCGTTGATCAGCACCGTCCTGGTCGGAATGGCCCTGCTCTCGCTATGCTGACGACTGGACGACATTGCATTCAACTGGGTCGCTGAGCTGGTCGAGCTAAAGTTGTAACGCCGACGGAAGATGGAACCCGGGCCCCTTTGCCTTCTTTTCTAGCTTTTTTCAAAGGCTTTCTTGTCGCTTGACTCGTCCTCCCAGCCGTCAGCACCGTCCCTCCCTCCGCCAGGCAGGAAGCAGAGCGCCTCCGGAGGATATGAGCGCTAAACAGTAGCTGAACACGTGTCCACTCGGGTGCGTCCCACTTCACAACCACGTGGCCACTCGGGTCAAAATCAAATCAAATTTTATTTGTCACATACACATACATACAGGGTACGGCATGCAGTGAAATGCTTTTTGCATCTGTCCGGTATATAATCATAAAAAAGGAATGCAATTTAGGATAAAAAAAATAAACCAAAACCAAAAGGAGATAGATAAATAAAAAAGTATAAACTGTATAAAAAACTATATAAAATATGAAAAGTAGAAGTGGAAAAATAATGTATAAAAATAAATGTGTATGTTTTTTAAAGATTGTCCTTAAAGTGTCCAGGTGCTGTATGGTGTGTAAATAGTGTATATAGTGTATAAAGTGGCACTGTGCTGTGCAAGTCCAGAGTTAAAGTGACAGTGACAGTCCAGAGTTTAAAGTGTCAGTGTAAAAAAGGTGTGCATAAAAACAGTGAAGATGGAGAGAGGGGTCCAGTACTAGATCCTGGGTGTTTCCTGATTTAGACTTCGAATGGCTGCGGGTGCGTCCCACTTCACAACCACGTGGCAGCCTAATATTCTGTTCCTGAATAAAGCCGTGGCCTTTCATTGCAGTAGCAATCTCACGTTTTTTAAAGCATTATGGCATTTCACATTTAAGGATCTGTAATGTTTTTCACTATATAGCCAAAAGGTTGTTAGCAGGAATTTGAGCAAAATTTGTCTAGAATGTAATGATGCAGTATTACAGTTTACTTCAGTAGAACTAAAAGATTCAAACCTGTTCCTGCCTGACAAAAGGTTTGAGTGTAAGAACTCAAATGTTCTGCAACTCAAACCCACTGAACACCTTTGAAGTGAGCTTTAATGCTAACTGGGTTGCCAGGTCTCCACAAATCACACCTAGAACTTGACCAATAATGGTTGGTGGATTTGAACACAAATTTATTATAAAAGCAAAGGGAAGCAATGCAACTGGAATAAGATATTCCGAAAGCACAAATGATGTCCGAAAAACTTTTGATCATCTAGTGTACATTTGGTGCCTTTGAGTTAAAAAAAAGAAGACAATCAAAGATAATTCACGTAAAATTTGATTCTGAGCTGAAATGCAATGAAATGAACCCACTTGTTTCAGGGTTTTTTGCTCATGCACTAGTTCCCCTTTTCCACCAAGTGTCTGAACTCGTGTACACCAGATACTGATTCAGCTAGAGAGCCCACTGAAACACTAGTGCAGTGAGATGCAGTGGCTGATGGGAGTTGTAGTCCTGCTCCGTATATGGTATAATACGTGTGTGTCTGGTTCGGAGCCAGAGTCGTATACAGTGACGTCAGACTCGGCTCTGTGATGACTCGCATGGAAAAGCAAACCGGTTCATTTAGAAGGTTAGAAGGTTCAGTGGAATCAATTTCGTAGCAGCACTAGCTCTGAACCAGCACTCGGTTCATCCTGGTGGAAAAGGGCCATTGTCTGAGTTTCGATTCTTAATTCATACGCAGGCGTTTGTTGAACTTTTGAGTCACACGTCATTGAGTCGCCTTTCCACCGGCAGCCATGAGCTACTCAATCGAAGAACGAGGAAATCCCAACACTCTAAGCTACAGAGTGTTTTATAGTGAGTTTCTAATTTTTTTTTTAATTTATAAGAAACCTTACAAACATTATGCTGTTTTTCTTTTGAATCAATATATCGAGATTGGGCCACGTGTTGCCTTGGCTACAGTTGCATCATTCATCAGCGAACGGTTGAAACGGTCCATACAGTCCTGCGTGAGCGCAAACATATCAAGCTCGAGCTTTAGCTCAACGCTAGCTAGCGGTATCCTGACTGCGTTTAAAGGGAAAATGCTAGCTTCTTGTTGTCAAATGTCATTGCGGACCAGCAGATCCATTAGAGCTGTTTCATTCATATAGAAATATATAGCAAGAAAGTGTGTGTTTAAGAATAAATAGAAACAGATTCGTCAGAGCCAAGAGAAAGTGGAAGGTAGCTTGGATGCTGAGGGTAGCTACGGCTAACACTCTGATTTAAAAATACACCCTACTATCGAGTACAACTTTTCATGATTCGGTAATATTACCGGGGACGTTGAAAAAAGTAGTTTTTAAAGACTGTCTAACGCCAACTTGGGTCTGTTACAAAACGAAAACTAAGCTGAAAGTGCCTTAAACAAATTATGAAAGTGAAAGTGTTTTCATCAGTGGTTTCAATATTTTATCAGATTCTTCTCAATCAGATAAAAGTGTTTTTAAATCTTCTATCTGATTGAGAAGAATCTGGACCTACACCAATCAAATCAAATCAAATTTGAACATACAAACATACAGGGTATGATATGCAGTGAAATGCTTTATGTGCTTTATGCATCTGTCCGGTATAAGAATAAAAAAAGCGAAAGTATAAACTATATAAGAAAACTATATAAAATATGAAATATATGGAGAATATGAAGAAATAATGTATATACATAAATGTGTATGGTTTTTAAAGATTGTCCTTAAAGTGTCCAGGTGCATTATGGTGTGTAAATAGTGCATAAAGTGGCACTGTTGAAAGAGAATGAAGAAGAATGGACTGTAGACCTCCCTTTTGAAATATCTGTGTGAGAAGTTTTTTTCTCTTCTCTTCTCTAAACAGAGGACCAAGATGGAAAATACATTTCACCATTCCATGACATCCCCATGTATGCAGATGAAGCCCAGGTATTGTGTTCTTGCAACATGGTTGTTTGAAGTGTGAAGTGTGACATACAGCTAAGTATGGTGACCCATACTCAGAATTTGTTCTCTCCATCCAAAGTGCACACACACACACACCGTGAACACACACCCGGAGCAGTGGGCAGCCATTTATGCTGCGGCGACCGGGGAGCAGTTGGTGGGGTTCGGTGCCTTGCTCAAGGGCACCTTAGTCGTGGTATCCCGAGACTCGAACCCACAACCTTAGGGTTAGGAGTCAAACTCTCTAACCATTAGGCCACGACTTCTGCCTTTTTTTCTTCCGTCAAAGCTACTGAGATTTGTGTAACTTCACTTTATAGGTGCAATGATTTCAAAATAAATAGCCTTTCTCCAGACATAATAAAAGGCTATTTCTCAACTCGAAATATTTGTAGCTATTGCTGCAAGAAATTGTCAACATTTTAGCACAGTGCTTACACTGGAATAGTTTTCCTTTTGCAATAAGCTATACTAGTCATAAACATTTTAGGATTAAATAACAGATCATGAGCAGAAATTCCCTTAACAATTATTTATTCCACAGAACATTTTCCACATGGTTGTGGAGGTACCCAGATGGACAAATGCAAAAATGGAGGTATGACTAGAATGAATGAATCACTGTATGAATGAATGAATTAACTGTGCCACTATCAATGTTCGTAGAGTATTATATAATTATGCCAACAGTGTTGTGACTATGATTAACTTCGTGCTAAAAAGTGCATTCATTCTCAGATTGCCACAAAGGACCCACTTAACCCAATAAAGCAGGATGTGAAAAAGGGGAATTTGCGTTATGTGGCCAACGTTTTCCCACATAAAGGATACATCTGGAACTATGGTGCAATTCCTCAGGTAAGGAATATATAAGTGTATAAGTGACATTTCTTTGCTAAAAGTTATCATAGTGCATTAAGAAACTTCCATAAATAATTTATCCTCATGAAGTAGCTGGTTTTGTGAGAGTGTGGAGGAAGATACAAGAGGCAGGTGGAATTTTAACTAAGCTCCAGGCTCACGTATATTCAGTCTGCACTTTCAGAACTTAAAAAAAGGTTCAAGATCAACCTTCAACAAGAATAAGTAAGAAAAAATAATCACACTTTACCTGCTGGTTTTCCCAGATTTCTTTCCATTTATGGAAACACACGACCACAACACATATGCAATACCACACCCTGTTATGACTGTTAAGACTCAAATGCCATTTCTGTTCAGGAAATACTCAGAGTACAATAAATATCAAATCAATGAAGCACCAATTAGCTAAGTTTTTAAAATCGGTTTCAAACCTGGTTTTCTGAATCTGCTTGGTGTATCTTGGTGATTCTAACCTTCTTTCCCACCTTCTGACAGACCTGGGAAGACCCTGGTCATAAAGACTGTGACACTGGATGCTGTGGGGACAATGACCCAATTGATGTCTGTGAAATTGGCAGCAAGGTTTGTATTAATTTGTTTGTTAATTGTAATATTATGTTCCTTGTGTGGGTCTCTGTTGTAGTATAAAGAAATGCCTGTTTTTTTAGGTATGCTCCAGAGGAGAAGTGATTAAAGTGAAAGTTCTGGGTGTACTGGCTATGATCGATGAAGGTGAAACAGACTGGAAAGTTATTGGAATTAATGTTGATGACCCAGAAGCAAAAGACTTGAATGGTAAATGTTTTTTAAAGTCCCACTTAAATTTTTTTGATATAGGCATAAATTCTCAGATATAAATCACTTTTATTGAATCGCTGACTTTTATTGGCATGGAGTTTCTGTTAGAAAGGTATTGTTCTCATTTGCCTGGTTTATTTCAGATATTACTGATGTCCAGAGACTCAAGCCTGGGTACCTTGAAGCTACTGTGGACTGGTTTAGACGGTACAAAGTACCAGACGGAAAGCCTGAAAACCAGTTTGCTTTCAATGGGGAGTTTAAAGACAAGGTGAAATATATGTTTTGTTCTCCAGTGTTTAGGTCAATAGAAAAAGGGAAAAACATGCACCCAGGAGAATCCAGAGGGTTGGCCAATTCACAGAATGGAAAAAAAAAAAAAAAAAAAAACCCTACTGCCTTTTTTTATTGACTTTTTCAGAAGACATTTTTACCTTATGTAGATGATTACAATTAATACACTATTAGTGCATCACCTGCTGCTGACATCTGATCTGACTTGACAGTAGAATGATATTTACTAGACAGATTAATTAATGTTCACAGTATCAGGAACATGCAAATAGGGCCAATATATACAAACAAACAAACGCAGCCCAACAAGGTCTCCTGTTATAAGTAAGTCACCATGTGGTCACTGACAAGTGCTGCCATGTTATGGTCCTTTTTATTACATTGGATATCATCTCAATACGCATGTTTTGAAAATAAGTTCAGTACAAGCTGTTAACGTTTTTATTTATTTAATTCATTTATGTTTAAATACAGGACTTTGCTATTAAGACCATCAAAAGCACTCATGACTTCTGGAAAGCACTTATATCGCAACAGACCAGCGCAGGAGCTTTAAGTTGGTAAGAGCTTTTTCAATTTCTTTTTATAAATCTCTTTGTGATGCTTAAAGATTTCAGGAAATTGTGCTCTTTTGTTTTCTGAAGCAAATGACTAACTCTTAGCAGTCCATTAATTTGACTGGCAGATGAGTTGCCTGTGTTTCCTAAAATATCACTGGGGTGTTTTACTGCTTATAACTCATATTGCTTGTGTTTTCCATATATAATGTCAAAAGTGTTACTACAGTAGTATTGGAGACATCAGTTAATACTATAAATATGAAAGCAATTTGATGAAGTTAAAAAGGACATGACACAACGTTAATTTTACTGGAATCAACCTTTAATGTGAATTTAAAAATCAATGTGAGCCAGCTAGCCGACATGCTGTAAATTGCATTTGGCTTCTCGGAGATCCATTTCTGCTTGTACAGCAAAAATAAAGAGAACATTTGGACATATTGTACCTGAAACGTCACTTAATCTATATTAATTTCTTGTTTATAGAAAAGTAGAATAAAAACAATATCTCGTGGGCAAGAGAGTGGTTATGCTGAATATCAGCACAGCCTTTCCAGTAAGTGCTGTATGTAATCACAGCTGTAGATTAAATATATATCAGAGTAACCTTTTAAATCTACTCATCAGCACAAAAATAAATTTTTTTATGTGGACTTCTGAACATGCCATGAAACTACAGAACATCAAGCCCTGATGTGGACCATGTTAGACAGTCTTTCCATAAAGAAATATCAAAGTCTAATAGATAATTATGTAGCTTAGAAATCTGAAAAGATACTGAACCCTGAACATCAACATACATTATTTCCTGATCTCTTGTCATACATTATTTCCTGATCTCTTGTCTCTTCTGTGTAGTAAAAACACTTGTGTGTCGGAGCCAGGCAGTACATTCTGCTGCTCACTGGAGGACGCCAAGGCATTTGTTGATAGCGTAAGAACTTTTTCCTTCTAAAGTTTTTTTTCATAGGAAAATCTTTTGAAATGTATATACAGTAGTGTGAAAAAGTGTTTGCCCCTACTTGATTTTTTTTGCACATTTGTCACACTTTAATGTTTCAGATCATCAAACAAATTTAAATATGAGTCAAAGATAAGTAAACACAACATGCAGATTTTAAATGAAGTTTTTATTATTAAAGGAAAACAAAATCCAAACCTACAAGGTCCTGTCTTTAGCCACACCCAGTTCTGATTAACGCCACACCTGTTCGCAATCAAGAAATGATTTAAATAACAACTTATGCAAGATGTCCCAAAAGACCCCACAGCAACATCCAAAGAACTGCAGGCCTCACTTGCCTCAGTTAAGGTCAGTGTTCATGACCCCACTATAAGAAAGAGACTGGGCAAAAATGGCCTGCATGGCAGAGTTCCAAGATGAAAACCACTGCTGAGCAAAAAGAACATAAAGGCAGTTATCAGGTTTAGGGGGAAAGCGCTTTTTCACACAGGGCCATGTAGGTTTGGATTTTGTTTTCCCTTAATAATAAAAACCTTCACATAAAAACTGCATGTTGTGTTTACTTGTTATCCTTGTAATATTTAAATTTGTTTGATCTGAAACATTCAAGTGTGACAAACATTCAAAAAAAATTTTAAAAAATCAGGAAGGGGGCCAACACTTTTTCACACCACTGTATATAGATAGATGGGTGGAATATCTCTGTAAGGTAATCGTTCTTTGAATGGAAAAAGCTTGGCATTTAAAGCCTTTAAATTTTTTGTGCTTTCTTTTCCATTTCCCTGACCTTTCTCTTTACTTACTGATGAGGGTGACAAAACCAAACAGTTAGAATCTACAGGCTCGACTAGTTTGTTATTCCTCTGTCTTAGCTAATTTACACAGTAGATCTAAATACAGTTTCCAAACGAAACAAACTAAACGACATTGGCAAGCATTTCAACTTTAACATATTTTTTTTTAGCATAAAATCTCTAAGCCTATTATTCTAACCTATTATTTTTGGAGATTTAGATATTATTTGATAATTAGCTACAGGGTACAATTTTTTAAAGGATTTTTCAAAGCCTGTTTTAGTTTATTAGGCAAATAATAAACGAGAAAAAAATTTTTTTGGATCATTCTTTGTTTTCAGTATTTTCAGTTTGCATGGTGGCAGTAAGGAATATTCTCTAGTAATGTTGCTATTCATTTTTGTGTGTTGTGTGCACATTGTCAGGGGTGTGGACTAAAACATTTCAGAACAGGATTTATTATACATAAGCCTTCAGTCTTTTTTAATGTCTTTACATGCTGTTTTTGCTCATTTCAGACTTGTCCCTGTGGCAATGCTGCATGTATCCCAGACTCGGGTATGTGGGTCTTTTTCTTTTTTACTCGGTTATTAAACACAAATTTATTTCTGTGTCCATCTGTAAATAAATGGTGTATATTTTTAAATGACCAATGACATGGAGAGTTCAGATTAAACAGTAGCTCTGTATTTCTGTCCAATATATTTTACTTATAAACAGCTGTAAAGCCTTTACCTAGTAGACTTTTATTTGTTTATTTGTATGATAGTGAACTAAGACAGTTTCTCTCCTGAGGCAAAAATCTAATATTCAGGTGTTTTTTATTTTTTTAAGTGAAGAGAAATGTCATGTTTTAAATGAAAGGTATAAAAAAACATTGTGATTCTCTTCTTTTTCAGTTGACAAGTGGTTTTACTATCAGAAGTGAAAAGAGAAAAGACAAATCTTGGACCAGTCCAACTGCAGCCATTTAGAGTATGTAAGCATAGACAGAAAATAATTTAACATGTAAGTTTACAATCAGAGTAGCAGGGAAACATTAACACATTGCTGAAGACATATGTATTTCATTATTTTAACCAAAATACTGTTAGATTGCATACTGTTTATGATCTAGTCACTCTCAGGTACTGGACGGTTGCATCAATAAAGTTTTTCTGTTTGTTCCCATCACAGTGTCATCTGTGTTTTCTGTTATATAAATATTAATCAGAATCAGGTTTATTGGCCAAGGAATTTGGTTCCAGCTGTTGGTGACTCTCAAAAGTACAGACATAAATAACATTATACATTTAGCTTGGACTATACAGTCGTGGCCAAAAGTTTTGAGAATTACATAAATATTGGAAAAGTTGCTGCTTAAGTTTTTATAATAGCAATTTGCATATACTCCAGAATGTTATGATGAGTGATCAGATGAATTGCATAGTCCTTCTTTGCCATGAAAATTAACTTAATCCCAAAGAAACCTTTCCACTGCATTTCATTGCTGTCATTAAAGGACCTGCTGAGATCATTTCAGTAATGGGTGAGAATGTTGACAAGCACAAGGCTGGAGATCATTATGTCAGGCTGATTGGGTTAGAATGGCAGACTTGACATGTTAAAAGGAGGGTGATGCTTGAAATCATTGTTCTTCCATTGTTAACCATGGTGACCTGCAAAGAAACGCGTGCAGCCATCATTGCGTTGCATAAAAATGGCTTCACAGGCAAGGATATTGTGGCTACTAAGATTGCACCTAAATCAACAACTTATAGGATCATCAAGAACTTCAAGGAAAGCGGTTCAATTCTTGTAAGGAAGGCTTCAGGGCATCCAAGAAAGTCCAGCAAGCGCCAGGATCGTCTCCTAAAGAGGATTCAGCTGCGGGATCGGAGTGGCACCAGTGCAGAGCTTGCTCAGGAATGGCAGCAGGCAGGTGTGAGCGCATCTGCACGCACAGTGAGGCGAAGACTTTTGGAAGATGGCCTGGTGTCAAGAAGGGCAGGCAAGAAGTCACTTCTCTCCAAAAAAAAACCCATCAGGGACAGATTGATCTTCTGCAGAAAGTATAGTGAATGGACTGCTGAGGACTGGGGCAAAGTCATATTCTCTGATGAAGCCCCTTTCCATTTGTTTGGGGCATCTGGAAAAAGGCTTGTCAGGAGAAGAAAAGGTGAGCGCTACCATCAGTCCTGTGTCATGCCAACAGTAAAGCATCCTGAGAACATTCATGTGTGGGGTTGCTTCTCATCCAAGGGAGTGGGCTCACTCACAATTCTGCCCAAAAACAGAGCCATGAATAAAGAACGGTACCAAAACACCCTACAACAGCAACTTCTTCCAACAATCCAACAGTTTGGTGAAGAACAATGCATTTTCCTGCACGATGGAGCACCGTGCCATAAGGCAAAAGTGATAACTAAGTGGCTCGGGGACCAGAACGTTGAAATTTTGGGTCCATGGTCTGGAAACTCCCCAGATCTTAATCCCATTGAGAACTTGTGGTCAATCCTCAAGAGGCGGGTGGACAAACAAAAACCCACTAATTCTGACAAACTCCAAGAAGTGATTATGAAAGAATGGCTTGCTATCAGTCAGGATTTGGCCCAGAGGTTGATTGAGAGCATGCCCAGTCGAATTGCAGAGGTCCTGAAAACGAACGGCCAACACTGCAAATGCTGACTCTTTGCATAAATGTCATGTAATTGGCGATAAAAGCCTTTGAAGTGCTTGTAATTATATTTCAGTACATCGCAGAAACAACTGAAAGAAAGATCTAAAAGCAGTTTAGCAGCAAACTCTGTGAAAACTAATATTTATGTAATTCTCAAAACTTTTGGCCACGACTATACAAGACAAAAACAGACAAGACAAAACAGACAGTGTGAGACAATATAGACAGTACGAGTATTAAATAGGAATACAGAGTATAAGACAGATCAATAATGTACATAAAGTGTTAGAGTGCATGGTAGTGCAAATAACAGTATTGTGCGTCAGGTACAATAAAGAGTTTACTTCAGAACTTTTGTACAATATGCAGCAGCAGTAGTTTGTGTAACATATACGGATGATGTGATTACTGTCAGTTCCGATAAAAGCAGTACTTATAGATTAGATATAAAACAAGGTCTTGATTCTCCATGCTACATAGTGCTGTTGCTCAGTATTAATAGTGGTGGCCGGTTGTCTCACACACAGCTGCTGTTTTATATTTCACTGTAACACACGCACACACACGGCTGCTGTTTTACATTTCACTGTACACGCACACACACACACACACACACACACACACACACACACACACACACACACACACACACACACACAGCACACAGCATTGCCTGTTTCCACCACATGAGGGCTCTGCACACAGGGTCAGTTCACGCGTATGCGAGCACAGTTTGTTTACTTGACGCGTTTATTTACAAATTAGCCAATGTAGCTAGCAGTCAGTATTGACACACACAGCGGTGGAGTCGTGGACACAGCAGAGACCTAGAGGAAGCTCAGGTGGTTTCAGTGACTTGTCGCTGACGTAGTGACGCACATTGAGGTGGGATTTATACTGACACAGGAGTCGGATTTACCATCATAATCCATATCGGACTGTGTACCTTTATAATGGTTTAATTCACGTACATTAATGATGTGCTCGATTTTTATGCTTTTACTGTTAAAAAAGTGTGTTTTGTTGCTTGAGCTCTGTCTATATATGGGCTACTCAACTGCTGTGGGACGGTCGGCCACAGTGTTGTCATGGATTTAAATCATACTCTGTGTCTTTAACAAGTAATGTGAGCAGATCGGCGAGGTTTAAACTGTACAAAACAACTGCAACAAACTGAGTTCAGGTCCACTGAGTGACAGTCGTAGACGCGCTCGCACGAGTGTATGTACGTGTATGTATATCTGTGTGTGTTCGTGCGCATGCGTGGTCGTTCGTGTTTTTAATCAGAATCAGAATCAGGTTTATTGGCCAACTGTGTTATTAATGATGTTGTCGATATTACAGCACCATAATGTCTTTCATATTTGATTGGATTTAGTAGTGTTTTACAGATATTAGGTAATGTGTCATGAATATGACTGTTTCTGCGTTATAGAATTGTCTATACTACTGTTTATAGCCATTAACTATTAATATCAATACTCAGCTGTAAGGAACACGTTTCTCTCTCTAGGGCTCTAGAGCTGGTTTTCTCTGCCTGCCTGCCTGCCTGCCTGCCTGTCTGTCTGTCTGTCTGTCTATCTATCTATCTATCTATCTATCTATCTATCTATCTATCTATCTGTCTATCTATCTATCTATCTATCTATCTATCTATCTATCTATCTATCTATCTATCTATCTATCTATCTCTATCTATCCAGACAGACAGACAGACAGATAGATAGATAGACAGATAGATAGATAGATAGATAGATAGATAGATAGATAGATAGAAATATGTGTGTAGATTTTGTGCAGATTTAACATTAGCTCCTGTGTGTGTGGGGGGGGGGCATATAGCATTGGCCCATGGTGTCGGGTAACTATCACTTGCCCCTTAGCAAAAATAGTTGGTTGCTAGTGTTGCGTCTGTAGGACACAGACAAATATAGTGGAATTATGTGAATGAGACATTGTGTGTGTGTGTGTGTGTGTGTGTGTGAGAGAGAGAGAGAGAGAGAGAGAGAGAGAGAGAGAGAGAGAGAGAGAAAGAATGCCATTATTAACATGTCCTTCATAGACTAAGCATGGATTTATCAAACGTTATGAATCCATGCCACTGCTTACATTATAGCCTGTTTTTTCCCATTAAGCCGTACCAAAAACATTTCCGTGAAATTGCCATGATAGTTGTTACTAATGAGTTTGTATTGTTATATCTTTGCAGGTTTGTTTTATTACTTTGCCTTCAGGGAACAGCAACAGAATGTCTTTCATATTTGATTGGATCTACAGAGGATTTAGTAGTGTTTTACAGATATTAGGTAATGTATCATGAATATGACTGTTTCTGCATAATAGTTTGTACCATTGTTTATAGCCATTAACTATTAATATCAATACTCTGAGCTGTAAGGAAAACATGATTGGTTTCTCTCTTTAGGACTGTATAAAAAGTCGGGAAAGCTGATTTTCCTTGGATTAGACAATGCAGGAAAAACAACATTATTGCACATGCTTAAGGACGATCGACTTGGGCAGCATGTGCCAACACTTCATCCAAGTCAGTAGTCATTATCCATCTGTTCTGCATGGATACACTGCAATATGTGTGGAAAGGCATGGAAAATGTTTCAATAGGCAAAACTGACAATCTAGGCTGGTGTCATTTATTTGACCTTTGTTTTTATCATTTCTATCAGCCTCAGAAGAGTTGACCATTGCTGGGATGACATTTACCACGTTTGACTTGGGTGGACATGCGCAAGGTAACCATGGCGATCCATCAAACCGTCTGAAGTGTACAGTACGATTTATGTTAGTGTACTTCACAGTTACAGGGACATGCAAAGATACAGGTTTTACTGATTTGCAAATATATTTTGTTCTTCAACTGCAGCAAGAAGAGTTTGGAAGAATTACTTACTAGCCATAAATGGAATAGTCTACCTTGTGGATTGTGCTGACCATGAGCGTCTAAATGAGGCTAAAGTTGAACTAGATGTAAGCTCATTATTATTGTTGTTGTTATATTTTCATAATTTCCCTTTACCAAGACACAATTTGTATAGAAACTCCAACCATTGTACCATTTTAGGCCCTGCTAACTGATGAGACCATATCCAATGTGCCAATCCTTATTTTGGGAAATAAAATTGATCGACCTGAGGCAATAAGTGAAGATTCATTGAGAGGAAAATTTGGTCTACATGGACACACTACTGGGAAGGTAAAAATTACCAAACACATCATAAGGCACAGATATTATTGCTAATTGTAGTTTTTGTGTTCCTTAGTATGTCTTCTATTTGTATGTGACAAATACAATTTTATTTGATATCTTCATTTAGTTTTAAAGGTAAATGTGTCAGGCTTAAATCTTTGATCAGGCTTTGTTAAGTAATGTGTTTTGCATAAGAGGCGGTACAATTCTGTAATTTTTGCAGTGACAGAATTGTCACTGTTTGCATAATTTTGTTTTCCTTTATTTGAAATGAATTTTACCAGTTATTGATTGTTTGTCTTTAGGGGAATGTTGGACTGAAAGAACTGAATATGAGGCCAATGGAAGTGTTCATGTGCAGCGTGTTAAAAAGACAAGGATATGGGGAAGGTTTCCGATGGCTTTCTCAATACATTGACTGATTGGTTAAGACCCAACAGCTTCTCCAAACTTGCTTGACTCTATTTATTGAAGTTTGGCTCAGGAGTAAAGAACTATTTAAACTGACAGTTGTTCTAGCAGTAGTAGTTTTTTCTAATTGTGCCAAAATTAAAACATGTTTCTAAAGTAAATTTGTGTAGGCTCAAATGAAAAATATTTAAAACTTAAGCACACTGTATGGTACATGTTCAGTTGGAGCTATTTTAGGTTACATAGTCTGTTCAGGGTTTGTTCAGTCTATATTACATACACTTTTTGTTAGGTACACTTTCATAAATATGTATTGCATAGCTATGTTTCTATCAAACTGGCAAAGGGATTAAACCAACAGGTATATGGAATATGGTGCAATAACTAGACCTATGTAGCTTGCATATGCTTTATTTTTTTTATTTTTAAACACTTGACACCAGTGTGCCTTAATGAATGTGGTATCAGCAACTGATTGGTGCTTTACTTTACTTTTTCTTTTTTGTTTTAAAGAATTTAGTTTTAAGGCCACACTTAAGCCCACAAATTATTGGCCTTCTACTTCAGTTGGCATGCAGTGATTAAACAAGAGCTTGAACAACACCACAACCTTTCAGAAAAAAAGAGCATTTGTGCAGTACAGACTATAATGTTAAGTCACTTCTCACATTTGTAAGTATATTCAAATAAACTGATGTGGCTCAAAAAAAACCCATAATACCACAATTTTAATGCCGTTATTTTGGGCAGACAAAATAAAAACAAACATTATTGCTGCATGTTGTCTGTACTTTGTTGATATGTGGTTCTTCCACAAGCTGTTGCCACAAAGTTTGAAGCACATGATGGACTATAATGTCTTTGTTTGAGGTAGCATTACATTTACATTTATGGCATTTAGCAGACACCTTTGAGTGACTTACAACTGAGGGTTAAGGGCCATGCTCAGTGGCCCCGCAGCGGCAGCTTGGTCCTGGGGTACAAACCCATGAGCTTTCGATCAGTAGTCCAACACCTTAACCACTGTTACCACACCCCACATTACAATTTCCCTTCACTGGAACTAAGAGGCTCAAACCTGTTCCAGCATGACAAGGTTCCTGTGCACAAAGCGGCTCCATGAAGACGTGGTTTGACAAGGTTGGAGTGGAGGAACTTAAGAGGCCTCTACAGAGCCCTGACCTCTGTTCCACTGAACCCCAGGCCTGAAATCACAGCCCGTCCTCACTGGTGCTCTTGTGGCCGAATGAGCACAAATCTCAACTGCCCTGCTCCAAAATCTAATGGAAAGCCTTCCTATAAGAATTATTATTACTAAACCTATAACCTTTACTATAATCTTGAAATAGTATGTTCAAAAAGAACATATGGGTTTGATGGTCAGGTGCTCAAACCTTATATAGTGTTATAGGCTATATAGTGTACAATGTTGTGAGAAATACATTTATTTTCTGTTAATATATGAAGTATTTCCACATTCAAAATCCATCATGAGATTTGAACGATTAGCTATATATGGTTTATACAACTTTAAAGTTTACTGGCGTGTTTTGGTGACGCTCCAATCAAGATTTAAAATACTTGTAGGTAACTCGCGCGGTCCAATGGGAAATGACGCGGTCCTGTAACAATGACCAATGAGATCAAACCCGGAAGTGTTCGTGTTTGTTTTCACCCACGTTGACCTGTCATGTTGGTACATCAGCAGTAGTGTAGCATTAGTTGTGCTTTATATAAAACAGGTAGGATACGTTTAATCGACTCGATTAATATTACTTGTGTTTATACTGGTAGTGTTTTTCACGTGTATATTAATTATTTAAAAAAGTAGGCTACAGTTTATTGGGATAAAAGTTCACTTTAGCCTCTCAATTGAGTTGCAGATTAGTTTAGATATTAGTGTTTATTACAAACAGAAGGTGAATATCTCCGCAGTGTCTGTATTGTAGTGGCTTTAAATGCGACAGGTTTGTGTTGTTGCTGTTGTTGATGATGTCTGTGGAGCAGATGTGTTGTGTTGTAACTGTTTCTGAGATCATGTGCAATGAGAAGCAGCAACAGCCGACTGTGAGCCCACTGAGCTGCAGTGGAGTGGTGATAAACTATCAGTCTGGACTTGTGCTCTGCAGTGGTCTGTTGTTTTCTCGGTTTTTATTAGATAAAGACTGTAAACGCCAAAACCCCAATGTATTAAGTGCGTCCAAATTTAGTAACCAAATCCAAGTTTTCATAGATCACGTAGATGTTAAGGTAAACCAATGCACAAGCAAGAGATTCCTAACGAACGAGTGTCCAACGTGTCGTAAACCTGCTGAGCTGCTCACGATGATTAACTGTGTGGAGTTTCAGGTGGCTTTTCAAAAACTGTTCACTGACTCTGAACAGTGGAAGTTTACTGATCTGGATGAGGACGATGAAATTCTCTACGACTCGAATTTCTTGAGTTGGTTTGCAGTGCTGCGGATGACCACAGACACCCAAGTTGATGCTGATGCTGTGCCTTGGATAAAGAGTACAGCGCTTGCAAAGGGATGTTCTGTCCTGGCGTGTGGATCTCCGTTCGGTTCGTTCTGTCCAGATCTGTTCATGAGTACACTGAGCAAAGGCATCGTGAGCAACCTGGCTGGAGAGGACAATGCGTTGATTTTGACAGATGCCCGCTGTCTGCCCGGCACTCAAGGAGGAGGCCTCTTTGTTAGTGATGGAGACAAGCCGTATCTTGTGGGTTTAATCACTTCACCACTGTGTTGGAAGTCGAATGAATGGATTGGTCTGACTTTAGTGTGTTCTCTGCATTTAATTTTAAAAAACATATCACAGGCTGTAACCCGTCATCAGTCATTGAGAGAGATATCAATACACTCAATCACTGATAGCTCTCATGCCCCAGCACCCCAAAACTCAGAAAATGGAAAGTACCCAGTGGTGGTTGTGGTTGAATCTGGACAAGTTTGGGGTTCTGGCATTATGTTAAGTCCAAATTTGGTGTTAACATGTAGACATGTTGTGAATGGGAGACAGTTTCTTAAAGTCACTCTCAACACTAGTCAAAGGTAGTCATGCATTTTTTCTCAATTTTGTAGTGGAAAAATATATAGCATAAACCACCATTATTCAGAAGTCACAACGGTAAACATGGTCTCTCTCCCTTCAGAGCTCAGACTGTGAGTAGCACAGTACTGTATTCTACAAAGGAAACTTCTCCTTATGATGTAGCCTTTGTGCAGCTTCAGGAATCTTTTCCTCATGTCATGGTGCCACAGATAACCACCGTTTTTTTGCCTGGTAAGATAAAATAGTTGGTGTGTATTTGTATAAACTGCATTTTGCTACACTGTCATTTTTCTGTAGTTTCTTAATTCACTCTTGCCCTTTTCCTTCCCCTTTAATTCATAAACCATTAAATAAATTGTATTTGAGGTTCCATTGTTTTAAACCAGTGGAATGTTTCATTAAAAGATTTATTGATTATGGGATCATTTCAGAAATGAATTGTCTCAAAATAAATTCATTTGCTTGGAAGCTACATTAAAGATCACTTTAATTCTGTCTGTGTCTAGGTGAGGATGTGCTTGTACTGGGTTATGGAGGTTTAGGGAAGACCTGTGGCCCCTCACTGACTTCAGGGATACTGTCCAGAGTTGTCCAATTGCAAAACAAGCCAGTGATGTTACAGACAACGTGTGCAGTGAATTGCGGAGCCAGTGGTGGGGCTGTTGTCCGTGCCAATACGGGCGAGTTGTTAGGTAACACTGTGTTATATAATTATATAAAATGGCCTCTTTTCATATGCATTTAATCTCAGTTAAAATCAAATATCATTTCATTATTACAGTATAGCACAGGTATATGGCTATAGATACTGTTTTGATTTTAATCAGTAGGGGGCATCATTTAACAAACATGATGTTTTTTAGTTAAAGTATGCCAAAATATCATATTATGTATTGTACCTGATTATTGAAATGTTTAAAGTTGCAATATCTGTCATGATCAGTCTAACAATAAATAAATGAATTTTCTTTTATCAAGGTATTGTGGCCAGTAATACAAGAGATTTTGCAGCTAAGGTTACATATCCCCATTTAAACTTCAGCATCCCAGTTTCTGTGCTGGAACCTCTTCTGAGACGCTTTGCACAGACGCAAGACCCTGCTGTCTTTCAGGAATTGGACAGCGTGGACCAGGAGGTTAGGAGAGTGTGGAGACTTCAGATTCCTCAAAGCAAGCTGTGAATTCTACATTTCCTAAATGGAATTAACAAACCGCCTACTCCAGTCATTTTAATTCCTGAACTTACAGTCTACTGGAAAAATAGGAAGAAAATGAAAATAAATTTTAAAGGTTATTGATTGCAGGATATTTTGTCTGCTTGAACAGAACGTGTATCATTTAATTCTATGTGGACATCAAATGTAATTATAATTGATTAGTATAAGGACTAATACTATAAGCTATTGTGCAAACTGCTAGGAAAAGCTTTTTAAATCAATTTTGCTTTTATCTTTTTGCGTTTCATAAAATTGATGAATGAATTTTACTATATTTCAGTGTTTTGATAATACTTTTTTAACTAGTACCATATTACAACTATGGCAAACTCAATGAATTCAGAGAGCTACTTGTTTTGCTGTACACTGGTGCTATGTTAATCTTTCCACGATGTTAATCAATGCTAAACAGGTACTAGCTACCAATTAACATTGAATTTTTAGTAAATATTTATAAAATAATATGGTTTAAGTGTGAGTCTGTGTACATAAGGTAGTGTAAGAAAGCAAAGTACAATTCAGTATTAAATGCAACTCTGTGTGATGCAGTACTGTGTTTTAACCCAACATAAGGTGCTTAAAACCTAAAAGGATTTGGCCAACTGTGTCTTTTCAAAAGCTGAAAGTCATAAACTGGCCAGACCTGCTGGGAGCATTTATTGCCGAAATTTTACATCTTATCAGCACTCTCGATCAACAGGAGAGAAGAACTAATTTGTTTTCCCCACCTGACGAGAGTGAAACTGATTGTGGTTATGACCAGAAGGTTCATTCACAGAATAACAGAGTACAAGAGAACAAGAGGTTTGGGCCCAAAGCCTTTAATCATAATTATACTGAGCCAAAAAAGATGATATATCGGGACAAAGAAACATGCAGCTTAATGCAAATCTAATGCAATTGCCAGGGCAAATACACTATGTCTGTATACTCCAACTATTTACAATGATACATTTATATGACAATACAATCATATGCAAGTTAATCCATCCTCAGAGGTGATGCCCTCATACATGTGAGGAAAGCAAACAGTTATCTCCTCACAATCAGACCGGAGTGACAGGCACTCTAATGACACGGATAAAACTTTAATCCACCTGAAAAAATTCCTATTATTCATTCTTACCGAGATCTAGTTGTTATCTTTTGTCGATTTAAAGAGAAGACGAGCATATTACATCCTATTACATCACACTCCCCATACCGCTTAGAGCTCCCAGCCTGGATCTGTCTGACTGTATTAACATACCAGATAATATCTGTGATTCACACGCTTTTAAGACTTGCACGGATTATGCACAAAGCCTTTGTTTTGTGCTGCGTGTACTGTAGAAAATCATTTTTCCAACAGTGTTGTGCTCTCAAGAGGGAGAGAGTATGTGATGATTGTTTCAGTGTATGATATGGATTGCACAGTGTTTATGCCAAAAGACCTGTTTTTATGTGTGTGAATTCACAGGAGTCTGATGCCTCACTGTTACATGACCTGATACCAAGACAACCTGAAACCTTCTTAGAGAAATCAAATCTTATCTGGTGAAAGAAACATTTGAATCAAGTCACTGCATTTGGTACACCAATGTGGTTTTCTTCAATGTAAACCAAAACTTAAAACCCTTGCAGCAAAAATATGTACATCTACTAACATTATAATAGACTCCTATTTCAGCAAGGTTGATGAGAGGATCTGATTAGTCACCAGGCAAATAGAAAGACACCCAAATCCCCTTGGGTGTCATTGGGTTGTGTTGCATATCTCCTTCTCCATGCTGCTATTCATACACATGTTTATTGTGACATACTGTTATCTCAGAGATAAAGCATTTTCCCTAGCCTTTTTTTTTTTTTTTTTTGCAGATTCTATGATAAAACTCTGAAAGTAGACACCATGTTTTGACAAAGTGTTGCTAGGTTTCAGAAGTTGTCAAGTTCAGTGTTAAGACATGGTATACAAGGAAACCCAGTGCTTCGCTATATCCACTTTCAGGGGATTCATTTGTTGAACAAATAGCATCCAAGTGAGTAGAAGGAGCAATGTGCAGGAATGTGTTAAGGAACACACGAAGCATGACCTTACATCGATAATAAGACCGACAAGAAATGCATTAGGATATTGCACAAATTTATAGACAAGGACAGGACATGCTCTATGTTCAAATGACACAGAAATTCGAATCATGTATCGATGGCTGACTTATGATTAGTTATCAGAGCAGATTTTGGCTTTAGAAGTTATTCTCGCTGTGTACTAAACCAGTGAATCTATATGAGGTTAATTCAGCCTGTAAATGGTGTTCCCACCAAAAGGTCAAGAAATTGTGTCATTCTGTCATGTTTTCACTCGAGGTCTGCCCGTCTTAGGTCAAATCTAAATGCCTCCATAAAAGTCTGAAACTCAAAAGTAACATTTCCAAATATATGTGTGCATTTAGTTTATGATTCTTGCATAAGAATAATGTGTGACATTTGAGATGAAGCACACTGTATAGCATTTGCAAAGCTCCCGTTCATCTAAAGAGAAAATATCCAGTTATCAATTACCTAGATTCCAGCTTAAGATTGCTGATGCTATTGACTTTATCAGAAGAGCACAATCTTGAACACAGAACAAAAAAAATGTTTCACAAGTATATATAAGATCTTTTTTTTTTTTAAACTCTTTCCCACACCCAAAATTTCATTACAATTTTCACAACTCAATAACCTGCTCCCCTTCCCTCCCCACCCTGGGCAATGCTGTTTGGAGTGCAGTATAGAGATGTCCAACCCTCCAGTTTCCACCATTTTGTGTCAGCAGGAGATGGAGCTGCTTCAGAATAAGTGGTCAAAGTGAAGCTATCTTGACCAGGCAACCATTTCGTTTTGGTCTACCAGATATATCCACCATCATCCATTTCCCCAATCTCCTCTTCTTCTTCTTCAGCCTCTTCTCCGGTGTCTTCTGCTTCTTTCTCCTCCTCATCCTCCCATCCCACGCCACTGCCGAAATCCCCTGAGTAGCCAGCCACTTCATCTACGAAACACAAAGTGAAAGTTGAAGAAGTTCTTGTCATATTTAATGGATTTTCTGTTTACTTTCCACCAGCTAAACAAGATTTCAGCATATCAGAACAATGGCAGCAAATATACCACAAACTGTGCAATTTCCTTCTAATAAAGTCTGAATTAGGAATCTTATTGCTAAAATTGTGAAAAATGACAAGCATGTTGTGTGTTTAACTATTGATGAAAACCATAAGTGTCTGTAAGGATGCAGCATGCATCCATTACATCAAAATGAGCAGTTTACTAAAGGAAGAAATGAGAACGCTTCAGCTACCTGCTTGGATACAACAAACAAGACTCGTGGCATTGACACTGGGCTTTCTAATGGCTATTGTAAACCAAGTCAGGGTATTTGTTCTTATCACCTGCAGGTCCATCACAGCCAGTAGTAATTAATCTTTCGGACCTTTATTTCAAGTACGACGACTGCTCTTTTGGAATGGTAATGAAGCCGGTCTAATGAATGTAACACTCGGTCTTCTGTCAAAGGGGTGACTGATGGTTTTGTGTATCTAAGCCCTCACGACAAAGGCGGCCTTGTGCTCTCTGTATGTGTGTTTGTGTGCCTGCACGTCTTGTGTGCTTACCACAGTCAGTGTTGCCATGGATTCTGGTGCCCATTAACTCTTCTCCATGCTGGTCCACACACCAGCACTCTCCCTTGCTTTGGTCACATTGCAGTTTCCTATAATAACCATCCTCATCACAGCTGGGGATATAGGTACCTATGATGCCAAAAACATGTGTTTTCAGTTCAGACATAATGATTTCTTTTACAATTTTTGTTCAATTACACTTCCTGCATCAGTCGAATTGAGCATTGCACCAAAGCTGAGATTACAAAGCAGTCTTAGTTCTGCAAATAATCGGTCATGCACTGGAGCCAAATGACAGCAGCATGTAGAGAACAACCTTGAGAAGGACTTTCCAAATGATTAATGGATGCCATTGTTTTTCTGAACAGTAAAAAAATACATTGCATATATAAATACACAACATATGAGAAAACAAAAAAACATGTAGCAGCTCTGAAGGATGTGCCTTAAAAACAACTGATGTGTATTTTAGAAGACTAATGGAACATAAGCCAAAAGGAAAAATATCTGCGCTGTGGTGATGATGCCAGCTTTTGTCAAGGCATCAGGGAGCATGTGCATGTTTGGCCACCTCTGGCTGAGTTCTGCATCTGCACCGTGTCCTTAGAGATTCCTGCTGGTGGCATAACCAAACATGTAACACTGCCCTACTGCCAATTCTGTTCATGCTAATCTCCATAGCTAATTAGCAGCTAATCCCAGCCTTGTGCTTATCATCTGCTTAACGAAACTCATCCGGCATCTCCTCTGTGATGTTTAATCAATCTGTTACCTAACTTATCCATTTTTATTCTGTAGCTGTTTTTGCATCTTGTGCACTATTGCTTATTTCTTATTCCTGGGCCACTCGATATCCCTGCTTATTTCGCCATGTTTTTTTCTTTTTATATTTTTCACCTTGGTTTTCCTGTCTGGTTCCTGGACTGAATATATTTTTTTCTTGAACGTTCATACATACCTGGCTTCTTTTTGGCTCCTTCCTGCATTTGGATCCTCTCTAGCTCAGCCAGGCAGGGAGGCTCTGAAGACAAAAACAATTAGAGCATTAGAGGGAGGCACTTTTGCTAATCTCCTCCAGCCAAACGCTGAGCTTCTGAACTGTGCCCTGATGAACATCACATTAAGCCATTCATTTACCACTGCTAAATCAGGTCTTTAATATATTTCATTTCACAAAGACAGGTTAATAGATGCTAATAATCTACAATTTTAATTTGAATAATATAGAAAATAACATCTATCATGCAGATACAAGAGTTTCACGTTAAATTTCAGAATGAGGAAAAAACATGATCTCAGTGACTTTGGCCATGGCATGGTTGTTGTTGTTAGATGGGCTAGTTTGTGTATTTCAGAAACTACTGATTTCAGGCACAATAGTTCATACGTAGATTTTACACAGAATGTTGCAAAAAACCCCAAAACATCCAGTGACTGGTTGTTGTGTGGGAGAAACTCCTGATAATGAGAGAGTCTGGATGAGAATGTCCAGACTGGTTCAAGCTAATTAGTCTACAATAGGCTATCACTATGGTGAGCACAAAATCACCACAGGATGCTCAACACAGGAACCTTGAGACAGATGGGCTATAAAACAAGCCAAGAACAGGGATCAGACTACGGTGGGCAAAGGCTTACCTAACTGGATAGTTGACAATATTATTCCCTGTATGGTCATAAAGTACACCAGTCCATTGCAAGCACAAGTGTTAATAATAAATAAATATCGAAATTATACTCCTACGTGATTTGCATCAAAAAGTAAAACAATTTATTTCAATCAAACATATGCTGTGTATGGAAAAGTATGTTCGCATCTATCTGAGGTTTGAATCAGTTTCAAGATTAGCTGCACAAGCAGAACCCAGAATGTTACTTAACTATGTACATACATACTGTATCCTATACAGACAGAAAAACAAAGAAAGTGAACCAAGAGTCCTTCCTGAAACTGAAACATTCAATTTTTTAAAAACATTTCATAATAAAACCACCTTAACCTGAAATCCAAAACAAGGAACACAGAAAACAATATTTTTTTGTTCATAATGTTCACAAATTCAACTCGTTTCTTTTCCTTTTATTTTGTGAGCACCTGTAAAATAAGAGTAAATGTACCCCTAAAGTGAAAGAAAATATACACATCCATGTTTTATCCACATATTTTTATTAATTATTTAAGTACAGAATTTAAATCTTTTAAGTAATTCTAATATTTATATTTTACTTTTATTCATTTTCATCACATTTATTTAGTGTTTACTTTTGTGTTTCTCATGGTAATGGACAACAAAGGAATGTCGGTGCCAGATGGGCATAAACTGCTAATCTCCTGGGATTTTCACACATGACAGTCTCTACAGTTCAACCATCCTGTGAGCAGAAGATCTGCAAGCTAACAGAGACTAACACACACAAATACCAAAAGGGGTTTCCTAGCAAACACAAACACAACACTGCCACCCACACACAAAACACCTGATAATCCTCAACGAAACGCTGTACAGATTTTTTAAGAAGCACCATGTAGATGCAGTGGAAACAGATACATGGTTCTTTTTCATTTCATTAAACATACAAAATCTCTAGACACCATAAAGCAGGGCATAAAACAGGCCAACGCTGATTTATTTCCCTCACACTGCCTCTCTGATCAGCTTTGGAGGGCAAAACTGTGTGTGAGTGAATTGAAAGCTTTGGATTACTTTAATCCAGCATCCCACATATGAGTGAATTCCCTGCTCAAGTTTTTGATTATATTTAGAAAACCAATTACGCCTAATCCAGTGCATTTTGAATGAGTTCTGTCATTCTGAAGGATAAGAACAGTGACACTGCACCAGAAAGACTCTTAATATTTTCGTTGTAATGTCAAATTAATATCATACTCTTGATAAATATATTTATATCCTCAAGCTTTCAAACTTTGACTGAAATCCAAATATCTCTCTCACAATAAACCACTTTTTCTATTCTATTTTTGTTTATCTTCACACACAAAAAAAATTCATTTTCTTTTAATTTTTGAAAGGATTTTTATCCTTATATTCTCCTCATACTGTCAAAACAGCTCCAACTCACTGAGACATGGACTTTACAAGACCTCTGAAAGAGTGTGTGCAGTGTAGCAGGCCACATTATCTTTCTGAACAAGGCCACTGGCACTGGAGAATAACATTTGCCATGAAGGGTAGCTTCTGCCATAAATAGATGGCACGTGTCAAACTGACATCAATATTAATTCCCTGGACCCAGGTTTTCCTAGCAGGATGTTTTCCAGAGCATCTGACTCCCTCCACTGACTTACTGTATATTCTTTCCACAGTGCATCCTCGTGCGATCACATCTCAAGGCACACATTTACCCTTCTTACTGGAAAAATAGGACTCACTGGACCAGGAGACCTTCTATTGCTCCATGGTCCAGTCCTGAGGCATGTGTACTTATTGTAGAAGCTTTCAATGGTGGACAGGGAAATCAGTCCCATATGTAGCCGGGCATAATACACTGAGTCTTTTGACATATTCCTCCTGTAAATATCCTTAAAAGTTTCTGTGATTTGTGGTAAATGAAAACTTTTCTTAGTTTGTAACAGACAGGTTAAGGTTAATTGTCCTTGTTCATTGATGAGCCTTGAATGCCCAATACCCTGTCACTAATGTGTAGTTTCAGAGCTGTCCAGATGTCTGGCCATATCAATTTGGTCTTTGCAAAAGTCTCTCAGGTCTTCACATTTGCCCATCCAACACGTCAATTTTGAGAACCGACTGTTTGCTTAGAATATGATATATCCATCTGTGTTATCTGCTATTGTTACAATATAATCTATTTTATTTGCTTGTTCTGTGAAGGGTCATAATGCTTTGGCTCATCAATGTTGAAATAAATAAATTTAGTTTAAATACATCTTAAAATGCAGCATCTGAAATATCCTGCTGATTTCTTCAGCCTCCACGTAACCGTCTTTTACCATATCCCTCTTGCTATTTGAAAAAAGCACATTGTGATCTAATTTAGCAGTACATTAGACATTAAACACAATCTTTAATCTCCCCAGTAATTGCTAATACACATCTGGGTCATTCATGATTATTGATTAAAAGCAAGCAAAGGAGAAATGCAGGAAATGCATTTGGCTTGAAGCCACAAATCCTTTTTTTTTTTTTTTTACATGAAAAAGGAATAAACATAACATACGGTATGCAAATCCATTATACACACATTAAAATTATTATTATTATTATTATTATTATTATTATTATTGATCGTGTTGTGACAGTTTTTCACACGCAGAGAAATTTTGAAAAATATATCTGTCCATGGCAGATGTCAGCTACATTTAGTTTGTATTAGGTGACTGAAGAAAACAGTACTTCTTGCTATTACTATTATAAACTGTACAATGAGGACATATTATATATTTATTGCTACTCATGAAGATCACATCATAATCATATAGTTTAGATGCATCTCATTAAAAGCAATAAAGCTGTGCACAAAAAACATCCTTTTCCTATTTGCCACACAATATAGATCATGTTCAGGCCAAAAGATAAGAAGGCAACCTCAGCAATGTACAAATTAAATCAGCTATAGAAAGTTAAACTCCTTCTGTAATTCTGTCATTTAAATCAGTTGTAAATGTATCCTAGTGTATTTTAAGTCAACTGAAAGTATGTATGATTGTAGCTTACTCTCTCTCCAGAAGCAGAGGCACCACTCGGCTGTAGAGACTTTGCCATCATGGTAGGAATCACAGGAATTGAAGAAGGGCCGGATACACACTTCATACTTATCCAGATTAATAGCAGCCAGCTCGGCCTGGTCCAGATACAGGTCATTATTAGTGTCCAACTTCGAAAACATCCATCCAATGGAGTCCTTACATGTTGCCACTAGAGTTCGGTCCAAAACTGTACAGAAAAGTGCATTATTTAACATGAAACATTATTTCAGCTTACAGGCTTATTTCAAAGTCTTCACAGTTATGTTGTGAGGTATGCTTTTTGGAGGGAGCAAAAGATGGCTCAGAAATATTTGTGTAAATTCATAAAACATGGAAAAAATGACACTTACAAGCACGTTCCTAATATAACATTCTAACTGTGTTCTGTTTCTCAGTGGTGAGCTTTGGATTTAGACGGCCTCAGCAAAAGTCAATTGGTGTGATCTTGTTCAGCATCAAATCATTGGCTGAGAAGACAGCTGACAGCTTTGGGCCTTACTTGATGCTGAGGTGGCCGCAGTAGGCTTGCGTGTGTTGTTCTGTTTAGCGTTGCCCTGAAGCAGCTGGAACCAGTCACGTAGACGATCACCCAAATCTGCCAGGTCCTGACCTGTACAACTGTCTATAGGACCGAGAGAGGAAAAAGAGGATGATTAGGACACAAGGTGAGAAAGTGAAGGAAATAAAAACTAAAATATTCAGTAAAAAAGCATAAGTGAAATACTTTATTGTAAACAGTACTCTCTAAAACCAACAAGAACATTTAAACATAACACTTATGAAAGGAAAATAAATTAATAAGTTAAAGATTAAATAAATAGTTTCCTCTAAAATACTAAAAAGTCTACACATTAATCTATTATCTTGGTTACTGAAATCTTTAGACCTTAACAGTGGTAAAGACTGGGGGATTGAGGGGGTTTACAGATTTTTACAGTGAAGCTGCACATCAGACCATAAATCAAAACCCTTTGTGGAAAAGCAATTGTAAAAGAACTGAGACACTGAAATAATGGGGCCTTTAGACATCACTGATGTCTATCCCTGATGTCTAGGGCAGCAAAAGCTTTTAAAGGTATCCACAAAGAGAAAGAGAGAACCATTGAATAAACTGTGGACAGCTTAAAAATCAGTAGCTGTGTTACAGCGAGAAATTTAGTAGATGTCAGAAAAGAAAAAATGTCTTGAGGCTGTTTCTATGCAAGAGCAGTCTCATCAATTAATTAAGTCACGTTATGCCTCTAGATCTTTTATATTGTATAGTCGTAAAGAATTTCACATCATCCACTTGGTTTATTGGTCTGGTATAATGTTCTTAAAAAAAGTTCCATTATAATTGTAATCTTTTGGGACATCCACTCGTTTTCTTGCAAACTAGCTCGACCGTGTCTGTAAATCACATGCATTAGGCCGAGATGAGAGTCCCATTTAGCTATGACTTATGAAAATGAGTAAATCTGCTCAGTGAATGGCTAATAGCAGCACTGTAGTGCAGTGGTCTGCTACTCCAAACACCTGACCAGTAGGAAAGAAAGAAAGAAAAAAAAATGTGTTCAGGTACAGCAATATATGTATATATAGCTGTTTAAGCTTGCTATAGTGCAATGATGGAGGAAATTTTAGCAGAAGAACAGCTACAGTAGTTTGGTGGTAACTGAAAGCATTACATACTGTGTGAATTGTCTGTCATTGTACTCGGCACAGGTGTAGTGGAACACGGACAGGGACCAGCGCACTTCACAATCAGCTCTTTTTTGGTGAGACAGGCTTGATGCTGGAGTTTACACTGAGACACACACACACACACACACACACACACACACACACACACACACACACACACACACACACACACACACACACACACACACACACACACACACAGATGAAATAAGATGGTCGGTCCATTTATGATAAAACATACTGTAGCAACATTTGATTACTGTTGTGTGGCAGGGCATAAAAGTAGTTTGTCTAGTTTGTCTGGGATTTGACTTAAATTTCAGATTCTGTAAAAAAAAACATAAAGTTTGACCACAAAAAAATATCTCATCCAGATAAGGCATCGTCTTTCTGGGAAAACTAATTTCCTTCGGTACCTCAGTCTCTCAAAAAGCCCAGGAAGAGATAAAAACAAGACTATACATAAATCTCTTTTCAAGTCTCTTATTCTGAAGTGCACTCATCTTCACATCCCCTGATGTATGCATTCCCTACAGGCATCTTCATTGTATGATTTGTAAATGTCTTAGGCTAGAAATGAGATATCCATGATGACAGAGAACCTAATGAAGCAGCCCCTGGTCACTGCACATGTTGATTCGTTAGAGGGTCATAAAAAATAAATAACTACAAGTAATGATTCCATTGTTTTCTTTAGTAGCATGCACAAAATAATGAAAAAAAAACATGCATGTATTAGTTCTGACAGTGACTTGTCTTAAATTGTACAAACTATCATTTGAAATGAGACGTCATGAGTTGCAGATTTGTTCTACCTGAGAAGCGTAGTTATGTCCATCAGACCCACATACAGGCCCAGACGTGGACACAGGGCATGGTTTGCAGTTGTTCTCTTGCTGACCCACCACTGGATGCTTCAGCCTGTGAAATTATATTCATGACTATAACACTCATTAAAGTCATCTTTCTGGTGCTTGATTCAACTACTGATGCTAGACATCTTTACTGGTGCTGTCTGATGCACAAGTGACATCTATCTTCAAGCAGATGGTTTAGCTGTGGATGGTGCTTCTAGAGAACAAGGGGCATTCCTGGTGTAATTTAAATAGTTACTGTGCGTGTAGTTTCTGTGCATGTTTGTCTCTGTATTGACAACACCGGCTATACTAAATTGCCCCTAGGTGTGAATGAGTGTGAGAAAATGTGTGTCCATGGTGCCCTGGGATGCACTGGCATCGCATTCAGGGTGTAGTCCTGCCTCACACACCGTGTCCCTGGGACTGGCTCCAGGTTCTGGACCCAGTTCAACCAAAGTATTTAGATGAACGAATGCACCTCTATCCTGTGATGTAGACACAGACTGAACCTCACAAAGTAATATCACAGTTCACTGTTTTGTTTGTTTAATACAATATATTGTGTTCTGATGCAACAAATTGTGGTCTGTAGTGCTGAGCTCTGAATGCTGTTTACTTCAGCAAACCGGATCTGATATATGTTTGCTTACTACATTGTTTTATTCCACCTACACTGTATCTGCTGTTTACACATCAGGGCTTTTTAAAAAATGTTATAAGAGAAAAGCCACAAAGCAATCACTGCTCTCTTCCAGGGACAGTACGCTGAAAAAAAAGGGGGACCATACAATTACAGGCTCAGGGTTCCACAACAACAGTCACCATCATAGGTAAGATTAATACATCTAAAATCCTTTTGTACAGAGCAGTAATCCCTGATTGCCAGGCACCAGATCTGGAAGCCACTGAACCACAAAAGGACAATTCATCAACACAACATTATGTTCTTTATCTGTCAGCAGAATGTGCCCATCATATCTTTTGGGGTAGTTTTGTGTTGTGGTTATTTTATTTTAGAGAAGAGTTATCATAGTTAGGAAAACTACAGATTTGTTCACAAACAGCTTTTGTACTTTTTTGAGCAGATGCTGTTGATAAATCTGCGTAAGTAGTTTTAGACGAAACTGTATATAAGATGTTTGTACATCTCTACATTCACCGTGTCGTATGAACAGCCTGGGTTTGTGAAGTCAAGCAAGTTTCAGCTACTACTTTAATTCAATGCACTAAACCTTGAACCTCATAAATAAGTGTTTTTGAAATGGCTGAGTTTGGCAGTTTAGTCAGGCTCATGTAACATTTTCATGAGTTTCCAAACACCAAAAGCTTTTCCGAATGCATGTGCTGAGGTGTGATACATTCATTTCTGAGCTTGTTTTTGCACTGGTTGTGTAGCTATAATGTGCAAATGTCTGTACATATGATAAACATGCATTATCCTTTATATGATGCCAGAGCTTGCTGTTTGGTTTTGGTAGGTTACACTGATGATCATACACTGTAAATTGGAGCACGAGAATTTTCTATTATTTCTACCATTAAACCATGACTGTGCCACCCAAAAAAGCTTAATTCTATTTTAAATAGCCACTCTATGTGCTGTCAGTGAAAAGGCCAAATTGATTAACATGACAGAATGATGGATGGAGCACCGATGCAGTCTGGTGTAAAATGGGCTTAAGAGGAGCTCCAAATTGAATGAAATATTTCATAAATCATGTTCATGTACATGGAACTACATGATCAATAACAGTTGGTAAAGATTTCCTATGACCCCATCCACATTTCAGATGACCTCATCCCAAGTTTGAGATCCTATGCTGACTATAAGTGTGCTTAGAATAGAATGTATTGTTGCAATGCAAAGATATTATTTAATAAGGTCTCACTTGACAAGGGTTTATTCTTTAAAATGTCTTGCTGTTTCCTTACCTGCATAAATCTGTGTTTTAAACTGTGATGCCTATATACAGCATAAAGCAACTTTCTGACTGCTTGCTTGTGCTAGAGCTACAGTAGGCTTTCTATGTGGTGTGTGTGTGTCTGTGTGTGTGTGTGTGTGTGTGTGTGTGTGTGTGTGTGTGTGTGTGTGTGTGTGTGTGTGTGTGTGTGTGTGTGTGTGAGAGAGAGAGAGGGGGGGGGGGGGGGAGAAGAGAGTGAAAGGATCAGTTCATTTTACCTGTACTCCAGCTTCTTACGGTTGACACATACAGCACGTTGGTAGCCCTGGGCAACACACACCTTGTGTGGGCTACACTTCACCTTCTGGCAGGGGTCTTTAGTGGTGTCTACATCTAGAGGAGAAAAGAGAAACATGTAATGCATAACAGCAATCACTGTGAGGTACTACACTGTTGAGAAGCTGGAATTATCTCAAAATAATTCTGTTTACAGAGAAACAGTAGAGGAGTGAAGGACAAATTAAAAATAGTTTTAAACAGTCAGTTCTTGTATGTCAGCTGAATAAATCAGTACTAATATAAGGCCAAATTAAGTGTGTTTATAAACCAGGCAAACGAAATCAAATATGTAAAACAAAGTTTTCAATGAGCTTCCAGTTTGTGATCCGATGTCCAAATCTGTAAATTATGTGGAAGCACACATTCCAGTGTTTCCATACCACAATCCCACTTTGTTTGAAATATTACAAAGGCAAAGAAATAAATTGGCGCTAATAGTTTCAATATGTAGGATGGAGGCAGCAATCTTTCTCTTTGCTCTTCACATGGCCACTAGTAATGCCCTTTTTAAAAAAAAAAAAATTACTAATTACATCTTTGCTTAAGTCACATTTGGCACGTCATGTGCTCAGTTTCATTGTCATATTAACCTTCTCAGAATGTTTTTATTTTCCTTTAGATGTATGGAGATATTCAGTGGTGCCATGGATCTATGTGGATCCATAAAACATGTTGCACCACTCCAGACTCACTAAGATTAAAGAAAACACAAGAATGATGATGTTGCCACAGCAACAGACCCACCATAGGCAGACAGGACAATTGCTGGACTGTGATAAGTGACAAGTACTCCACTACCTTTTTCCAGACATACACTTATTTTCCTTTGATCTCAGATTCATGCTCACTCTCTGGCTATAACCGTACAAAAATGGAATTAGGCTCGCTGTACTGAGACAAAGCTAAATTCAGCTTAGGAAAATGAAAATCCCAGCTGCTTTAGAGTGAATTCTGCCTCAGCTTCCTGGCTTAATCGTCAACCTCATGCTTTGTTAATGCACGCAGAAGCATTCAATACGATCATCAATGTCTTAGAGCTGAACACCACAATCTCCTGATCTAGCAACAAAAAAACATCTGACGTAAGCTCACACAGTCAGTTAACAGAAGACAGACTGCTGCAGATTGGATTTGGAAAGTCACATGTTAGAATAATTGAACGTAAGGATTTATAACTGTAAAAACTAAATTAGATCTCCAGATGTTTGAGCAAAAATAATAAATAATAAATGTGCCTGAAACAATTCAGTAGAATTGCTTTGTAATTGATATTCATGATCCATATGATCAAGGATGATGATCTGTATCAAACAGGTAGAAAAACAAGGCACTCAGGGATTTACATGAAAATGATCTATAGCTGCATTACATGAGCAGTATATAATTCTGAGCATAGGTTTTGATCTTACATGAGCAGCATTACTATCCTATCATGTTAATCACACAAAGATACCGAAAAGCCTGTGATTTTCTGTTAAAGTCTAAAGCTGTCATAAGGATGATTTTCTTCCACACTCTGAGACATGACAAACCCAAACTGTTTGAGAAAGCTTCTCTTTTTGATATGTGATTTGTGATTTGATATGTGATTTGTCATTTGTCCCTATAAATCACACTACAGGTATTTGTCTTTTAACTGCAAACATCAGACTAGTTTAGCAATGTGGAGCCAAGAAAATCTCTTGTTTACACACATCTTTCTTCTGCCATATTAATTAACCGGAAAATGATGATTTACTTAATGATAGAGGAGACAAACATAGAAAAATACAAGGAAGTAGAAAATCCTCCCTAGATAACTGCTAGAATGCTTTATCTCAAAATTTTGACTGGTATCTTGAAGTGTAACAAACCTCTGCTTTAGATTCTGTAGTATAATAATTAAAAAAAATAAAAAAATTGCAAATTTAACCTCTTCAATAAATCAGAGGTACATTTTTCTAATGAATGAAACATATATTCTTTATGTTTATGCTTTATGTTCTGTGTAACATTTGGTCATTCAATCATTAATTTTCTCCCGCTTATCCAAACTTCTCGGGTCACGGGGAGCCTGTGCCTATCTCAGGCATCATCGGGCATCGAGGCAGGATACACCCTGGACAGAGTGCCAACCCATCGCAGAGCACACACACACACACACACACACTCTCATTCACTCACACACTATGGACAATTTTCCAGAGATGCTAATCAACCTACCATGCATGTCTTTGGACCGGGGGAGGAAACCGGAGTACCCGGAGGAAACCCCCGAGGCACGGGGAGAACATGCAAACTCCACACATACAATTCAGAGGCGGGAATCAAAACCCCAACCCTGGAGGTGTGGGGCAAACGTGCTAACCACTAAGCCACCGTCATTCAATTTTGTTATTCAAAAATGAACAAGAGTTAAAGTAAGATATGTCACCTTATCTAGACCGTGTCAGGTTTCTGTATAATAGAGCTATAGTTATGTTGGTGCCAACATCTGGAATCATCTTTACATATAATATACATAATGCATATATTCTGGATGTTGAAAACGTTTTTGTTTTGTGGAGATTGTTTTGTTTTTATTGTTGATAGATCACTGTGTTTGTTTATTAAATATATTTGGAAATGAACATTAAATGACCATTTTCCTTTCAGAGCGTACTAGTTAAAATACTTGTTATTGCACTTCTAAATACTTCGTTTCTTGTCCAGTAGTCAGAGTTGTTTGTGCTGGAGACTTTGCGTGCTAACCTAAAATAAGTCATGAAATATAGGAACTTCTTTGATGTCTTCAGTTTAAGTGGGTCAGAACAAAGCCAATGTCACTCAGTGCTAAATCAAGCCTCCAGGACTCTTATTAGGCCTTCAGTGGAACTGACAACGATTCATTAATTACATTCTGAGATATATGGTAATGGGCTCCATCAGTTTAAACTGCAAATCAAGATAGTGCTGAAATTGTGTGTTGCCATTTCTCTGCTTTAGCACTCTGTTGAGGTCACTTCATAACAGTTTTAAGGTATTACATAGAGATAGTGCCAGGCTGCAGGTTTAATGAGGATGTCTGTCTTTTCAAACTGTAGATTTGACTGTTTTCTTATCTGATGATTCTGTAAAGTGCTTTGGTCTCTGTGCTTTTCACAGAAGTCGGACCTGATTGTCAAAATCAGTCAAAATATCGGACATAACTGTGATCGCTCTGAATATATGAAACTTACTTTCATTTGAGCCTTGATTTTCACCCCATGATCTGATGTAATCATCCTGGAGAAATGGAGAGAAAGATTAAATTGGTGAGTTAAATCTACATATAATCTGGATTCCATACGTTTCCTTATGGATTTCACATTAACAATAAAAACAAGCAGAGGTTTTAGAAACACAAGACAAAAGAAGAGAACACAAAGACACAAGTATTTTGGTGTTAAATCGCTAATGATTAGAAATTTCTCATCTTAAAAGAAACATCAAAGAGAGCCAAGGACATAAGACAGTTTTAGACCATATTACTGACCTCTACTTCCTGGTGAAACGTGAGGCAGATGAGTAAAAGAGAACAGAAAAAGCAGACAGTTAGAGGAGAATAAGTCTCGTAGGAGATAATACAAAAGAAAAAGATGGCAGCGTACAACAGCTTATTATAGCTCTCTGGTCTCTAGGCAGGATAATTCATCTGCCTATCTTGCAATATGTACACTAAAACAGTTAAATTGTTTCATCATGCACTTGCTATTCAGAATCGTCGCAGTCACATGTATGAACATTTTCACTAATTATTCACCTTGCACACATTGCTTATTGCTCTTCTGCATGTAATTAAGATCTGTTAACAAATATGAGGATTGGAAATAAACTTCACAAATGTTTAAGAAGTTTTGTTTAACACAGATTCACGAGGATTACATAAAAAAGTGAAAGTACTATACAAGTGTAAAGGTTTGTCAAGATAGTGAGCAATCATACCGTTAAGATGAGAGAGTTACAATTGCTGTAATAGCTTTTAGGACTGCAATTAAATAATTAAATTAACACATTTGTACTCAAGTCTCCGTCAGTGAATAGGTGAAAACATTGATAAAACAGAGCTCATGTTAAAACTAGAATGAATTTCCTGACTATGTATAGTACACAGATGGTAATGGTGCTGAGGAAAAAGTCCCTGATGAAAGATAATATTATGGGGGAAAAAACAGACTCAGTAGTGAATCATCTGGGTGTCACTGGATAGTATGATTAAAAGTAATTCCCTTCTATAACTGTGTATTATATGTGATCAGGAAATTTATTCTAGTTGTAACATGAAGTCTTATTAGAGAAATGACTTGCTTATTAGTGAAAAAATATACATTTAAATTATGTTAAACAAATTCAATTATAAACGTAAAATTTCAATCCTGAATTTATATATTTCTTTAAAGCTTCTTTGTGAAAATGTCCATGGGTAAATGCCATATACACGTACAAATGAAATGAAACGAAATGAAATGAAATACAAATCAGATATGTTAAAACAAGAAAACTATTTAAAATAATGTTAGTAACCATACAGATGTACAGCTTATTTGCTGTTAGTCCCACAGTAAATACAAGCAATTCTGTGGATTTATGTGCCTTTTTCCAGGGCTGTAGAGTCTTGAGAAATAAAGTCCTCTAAAAAATTTACAGTATATAAAAAGGCTGCCAGAAATCCCTGCTTTGGATCATAGAGGAATAAGTGTTCCTCATAAAAGATCATGGCACTTTGGCATTTCATTTCATGACCTATTTTGTTGAAGTGAATTGCGCTATGATTGGCGCACCGTCAACTTTGTTATTTGCATAACATTAATCATGCCAACTAAATGCCTTTCTGCTCCATCAAAATAATAATAAAAAAAGATTCACACCCCTATAGCTTGTACAGTAAAGCCATGAATGATGTCACTCTCTACAAGGCTAGAACTTCAAACCTTGGAAAATCTATAGCACTACGAAGACATAATGTTGGTTTCTGCATTATTTATTTTCCTAACAAAAAGAAAAAAGCATGGCAGGGCATGCAGAGAAAATCACAGCTTTTATTCGGTCAGGGTGTTGAGGCTATTGTGTTTGGTTGATTGATTTGCATGTACATTCAACATCTCTTCAAACAAAATCAGGGCAAGTGTTTATAAGGCATGTACTCCAACTTTCTGTACTCTTTACACTCAAACAAAGAAATTGACCTGATGTTCTTCATCTTTGTGATGATAATCAAACGCAAGCATGAGTCAGAGCATACAATGTCAAAACATGACCTTAGCAACAAGCTTTCAGATATTATCAAGATGTTTTCAAATGACTGAAAATTGATGATTTTGCAATAACTGTATTATGCAACGAATAAAATAGAAAAAAGCTAAAGATACCAGTACATGTTTAATGATGTACCGTTGGGATAATCCTAAACACGAACAATACAGGAACACTAAGTAGCACATTAAGATGATTACTAGATCAAAATGGTATCAAAATGCTTAGATTCTTCCATCTCATCTCGCCAAATCTGTCACAGTTCTGCAAACGCTTATGATACCTTTGGGAAAATGGGCTCGCTATGATGTTAACTGACCCTTGAGGCTTTATTATTGAGTGAGTAAATGTCCTTCATTGGTAAGACATCTGTGTTGCACTGTGTGAAGGAGAGACAGTACGTCAAATGTTTAGCATTCTGTACATCTTTCCCTGACAGAGTCAAAGTAACACTGCTAACCTTTACTTGAACTCTGAGAAACTCTCATCTTGAAGCAACCAACCCTTTGATCTCCTAGCACGCATTTCCAAAACTAAACTATGCTCTACAAGAATGCATTAGGGCTTGAGTGCATGCATGTGGTTGTATGCGCACATGCAGGTTTTAAAGCAAACTCAGCAAGACACTGGGCGAAGAGGATTGGCTCCTTCATTGCATTTGAGAAACAACATTGTGGAGGAGTGATTTATTCTTGTAGCCAGGCATTAAGTAATGAAACATATGTGATAATAGATACATTTCTTTCTGCATCCATTCAGGGTTATTAAAGGTCTAGAATCCATACTGGCAGAAATATGCTATGAACAGCTCGCCAGTCAATTGAAAGGGAATAGACACACACCTATACATACACTTACACACAAGCACTTACTCACACCGAGGAAAATTTTCAGAAGTGGGCACCCAAGCACGCAGAGAAAATATACATGTACTCAAGGGAGTTCAGGATAAAACCCAAGAACCTGGAACTATAAATAATGTCATTTACAGTTCATTCCTTTTAACCCTCCATCTTTCAACTCCTTTGAAGCAATATAGAGATTTTAAAATGATTCCTGACAGTTCTGCCATTTGACTTTTATACTGATTGCATGTAGGATGGATTTATCAAATTCAGATGTATCATTGTGGTGAATGCCTCAAAATGGCCTCACATCCCACACAAGGATAACTCTGCTGGGCTGCTAACAGGCATGTGGGCTTTACACAGCTCACAAATACATGTGTTCACATTCAGTTGCTTTTCAATTCTGAATCCAATCAGTCATGTACAACGAAAAGACTAGGAATAAGCAATGCACCCACCAGAACTCTGTTTTCTCTGTCACAGCACAGTTGGACCAGACAGGCAAACATAAGCCTCCCACTTGATTTATGCACAAGGCTTATTTGACCAGGCTTTTCAGATTAGCAGCACGGTACATCAAAAGCACTGCTCCCAACCCACTCAGCTGATTCACAGCTTCCCAGCCGTCCTTCATGTTCAGGAAGATGCTTGAAGGTCTACCATTCAGCAGAGGGTTTCCGAGCCAAGAGAGACAGGCAGGCAGCTCCTCAGAGACGCATCTCTGACCCAGACTGACAGATCATTTTAAGATGCCCAAAGGCTTTACACGAAATAAAGCAAACATCTCTGAGAGAATGCCCTGCAGTTGACTAATGCTAAGCTTCTCTATTGTCTATTAGGGAAACATAAAGCTGTGGGTGGCAGGTTCAGCATAGTAGTCTGTCTGCTTAGTTTTCAAGAAACTATGTGTAAGTTTAACATGAGCAATTAATTAAATTAAGTATCTATTAATCACACTGTGGCTTGAGGTCAATGAATGTCATATTCATAGTACAGATCAAATGTAGTGTGGCACGGCATGTCTTGTTACTGCGGTTCAAAATATATGTAAAAACATTACATTTTTTTCTGGTACTATGAAACTGTCACAAGCATATCACACAGCCTTTCAGTCATCTGTATCATGCTCAATGAATGAATCAGTGTGTTAAATCACAGTGCCTTGTCTAGATCCATGCTCCCTGAAACCATATTCTCAAAGTAACTGAGCATCCTATGACTATGACAAATGCATGTAGAATAACAGAAGAATAAACAGGGTAAGCTAAACAGGAGGCCATTTCAACAGAGCAAGGTTTATAGATGTGTTTAAAGAAAGCTCACATTCACAAATAAGATTACAAGACTAATAAGAAATTATTATTAATTATTATTATTAATAAGAAATTCATTATTCATTCATTCATTTTCTACCGCTTATCCGAACGTCTCGGATCACCTGTGCCACCATCTCAGGGGTCAATGGGCATCAAGGCAGGATTCACCCTGGACGGAGTGCCAACCCGTCGCAGGGCACACACACTCTCATTCACTCACACACTACGGACAATTTTCCAGAGATGCCAATCAACCTACCATGCATGTCTTTGGACCACTAACCACTAAGCCACTGTGCCCCCGCTATTCATTATAGTAATAGTAAATACATGGTACATCCAAACATCTTCCTACATAGTTAATATAAGCACTACATTTAATTTGTCTAGACACACTAACATAATCTCTGAGTCTTAATTAATCCCAATCCATTCACATCCATTTAGTTCAGGCTCTGAGTGGATGCTGCTGAGAAAAATGAACAAGCTTGTTCTAACTCAGGAAAAATGTCCTCGTTGTTAGTCTTCGATACACATTTCAGTCTCAGAACGCTGCCACAAACCCGATGAGACTGAATGACAGTTGTAAAGGTTATAACCAGAGGGAGCAATACAAGAGAGACAGAAAATCAAGTGATGCCTTTAAATGAGCAAATCTGACATGAGAAGCAGTCAATAACTTATTCTGCCCAAAATCAGTAGAAAAAAGTAACGGACTTGGCTGCTGTGGAGCAGATCTTGACAACTTTGACATACCATGTCAACCTTACACATTTCCTAAATGCATTCCCAGTATATTCTGGCTCATTATGACTAGAGGCAGACTGCATTTCTCTGGCATTTGGACCAAGAGTCTGCCAAAAAACCTGCTACTCATTACTACTTTCAAAGAAAAGTCCCCAGTCTGAGGTATTCTTAATTGGTTTATTTCAGATGATTCAACTGTTTTTCCTGTTAGCATGTGCAATATTTTCTGCATAGACTGAAGATTGGTGAAGCAGACATTAGAAACATGGAAATGTTAAAAATTGCAATAATAATATTATTGCAGTCTTAGAAATGGATTTATAAAAAAGTTTTCCTCAGATATGTATAGGAGATTGAACAGCAGGCAAATTACTTACTGGGCCTGCCACACTTTACACCTGCACTCTTGAATGTCCGAGAAAGGGCACAGAACACAGGAGTGGCATGATGAAAGACCAGTTTCCCTCGACTCAATTAAAGCCCCCCTTACACTGGTGTGTGGCCAGAAGCTCCTACACCTTACTCTGTTGCCTTCATTGGCTGCCTTTTCAATGTACTCTAACTTTGCTACCTATTAAGTCTGTACCTGGTCCTTCAGGCCAAACTGCAGTTTTATCACTGCTGAATTTAGAGCAAGAAACCTGCACAGTGACTATATTCTATGGCTGATGTGCAGAGCTTGCTGTATTCTTTTTCTTTCTTTTTTTTTTATCATCCATAACCCAATGATGGTACCAGAACATCACAAATATTCAATATTATAGGCCTTAAGGCTTATACAGATTACCTTTTTAGGTAAAAGTGCCTGATAGAATACCAAGTGAGCCAGGAGATGAGAGATCTTTGATATATATATATATATATATATATATATATATATATATATATATATATATATATATATATATATAATTTGACTCATCCACATTTTGACAAATGATACATGAGAACACAACAATAGTATACATTTTTTTAGCCAACAAAGTGCAAGTGCAAAAAGGAATAAATACTCAACATCACTGTCAAAGGTAACAGTACAATTCAGTTGAGTTGTGCACATTTGTTTGTGGAGGCGAACTGATGTTAGATAAGTCGAATTGATAAATGTAACGTTGAAAGAATAATGAAGCACTCTTAAAAAAATATTTGCACAAATAGATGATTATTTGTCATCACTTAAAGGAGGCCCAATGTCCTTTTCTCATGCCACCCTTAGAGAGTAGGGTATTCTAAACCCAGACTCTATTGGGATATTTGCTGGCATTATGTTATACAGGATTATAGATAACCATGACCCATAGGCAATGATGACAACACAACAACAAGGGTATGCCCACCTACATTGCCACATGGTTACGATCATAATGGATCAGCGCCAGTCATGACAGCACTGTGGGACTTTCATACAGCTGGGATTCATGCCCAGCGTGACTATCACAAGCACTCACTCTTCACACTACCCAGCCAGGTATCTCACCTATCACTGAGGGTGAAGATAGATGCGCTTCAGTATTTCAGCTGCTATGGTAGTCACACTTCATTAATACATTAGGCTCACAAACACAAACCAGCATGCATTTGTACTAGTGATTAATGCACTTGAATAAAAGCAAGAAATTAGTATATTGCTCTACACTTATAAAGACATTATGATCTGTTATCATTATCATCATCATCATCACGCTGGCCTCATCTTGAAAACATCTTCCTATCTGCAATTAGGAAGTCTGCCAATTTATAGGTTATCCTAAGAGCAAAATTATTACACTCACCTCAGCCTGGTCCAGTATGCATCTTAATACTAGGGTAATGACTAGGGAGCTGGAGAGAAGATGCATGAAACATTTTGCTTCATTAAAAATGTAGTGGCAGTGTAACAGGTGCAAGCCTGACACAGTCTTCCGCTGCTGAGGGGAAGCACTGCTTTTAATGAGCTGCTTCTACACTGAAAGAGGGGGAGAGATAGAAGCTGGCAGCCACCAGAGGATTGGCCGGCTCTGTTCGTTGTTTATTTTCAGTGGAACAGATGACAGCTTCACTCTTGCTTTCTGAGAAACTCTCTCTTAGCTGCTGGTGGAGGAGGGGGCAAATCAGAGGCATGGATTCACAGAAATTGTTACATATATGCTGATAATGAGCATAATCCTATTACAACGCTGAGATGGTCATTAGATGACAATGTTATTGCTTTCAAGACAAATATGGCACATTCATCTTTTGTCACATTACAAAGAAGCATGGATTGGTGAATGTATGGTTTGGTTAAATTGCTCTATTATTTTATATTGTCATTCCTGTGCATTTAACTATCAATCATAGAATAGAATTTTACATTCTACTAATATGTAAACAGACCCAGAGAATGACTCAATTAAGTCCACAGTGTTGAAAAGCAGGATTCTCCTTTGTGTTTCCAGTTTCACACTAGTCATGACTGGTTCACTGAAAATCTCATAACATAAATTTGCCAATGTAGGGAAGGCAAACATCTTGCTCTTACCCAAAATATTATAAGATATGAATAAACAGGCCAGCAAAACTAACACAAAATATGAATATTAGGCTATGCTGAAATATAGTCTTTGGGTGACATTTAAACCACAAAACATCAGGTACACTTTATACATAAAATAAATCTATTTTAATATCCAGACACCAGTTCTTATTAGTTACAATACACAACTGCATGAATATGTTGCCTCTATCCTATAAAATTTCTTAACTCTCTCAACATACAAGCTTGTTGAAAACTCAGAAAGGTGTTTTATGATACATATAATACATGATTAGTTATCTTAATGGATAACCTTGGGCTTCAGTGCCTAATAAATACTACAGAGTGCAAAGATCTGTATATAGACATTGAGATTAGAAAGCAACAATAGAGGCTGGGTATTTTGTTTGTTCGCTCAGCTTATGCTAAACTAACCTACAGGCGGAGAATAAACGAATGTTCGATTTCTAGACCATCAGAAGAAATATTGATCACAGTAAATTCAAAAAACCTTCTCCCCTGATGCAAACAATAAAATAATTGCAAATAATTCATTCACTCATTCATTTTCTACCACTTATCCGAACTTCTTGGGTCACGGGGAGCCTGTGCCTATCTCAGGCATCATAGGGCATCAAGGCAGGATACACCCTGGATGGAGTGCCAATCCATCGCAGGGCACACACACACACACACTCTCATTCACTCACACACTACAGACAATTTTCCAGAGATGCCAATCAACCTACCATGCATGTCTTTGGACCGGGGGAGGAAACCGGAGTACCCGGAGGAAACCCCAGAGGCACGGGGAGAACATGCAAACTCCACACACACAAGGTGGAGGCGGGAATCGAACCCCCATCCCTGGAGGTGTGAGGCGAACGTGCTAACCACTAGGCCACCGTGCCCCCCTAATTGCAAATAATGTTAATTAAAAATGTATCTCTGTGTGTGAGGACATAAGCTTTTGCTGTTTGGATTACTGTTACCATTTATTACAATGCCACTCAATACTCAGTGTCTTGAAGGACATTAAAGGTCTGAATCAATTTCGGCAATTTGACTTTCACTTGATACCCAGTGACGATAAAATAAATATTTTCACAAACAGAACCCTTCTGAGTTCAATACAGATTAACTTCCTATACCTGTGGAATGGAAAAAGGAAGTGAGTGTCAGTATCATAGTCCATTTTTAAAATTTGCTTATTCTATGTAATGCCATTGCAATTTGACATTTAAGTCCATGTATTGAATGTACTGCTTTTATGTAATTGAGGTCCCTACTATACATATAACCTTCACAGGAGTTGAGTTCTTTAACAACCTTTTTTTCTAGGAGTTTCGATGACACAAGTCTGATCAAAAACTGAGTATAAAGGATGTCAATGCCTCTTTTTAAAGGATGTGCCTCTTAGCTTAATGGTGCATCTTAACCATCTCAGAGGACACATGAGGTACTAATAAATCTCTCTGGCTTTCAACAAGAAGAGTGTTCTTCAAAAAGCATGAACTATTATGAGATACAGTTGTGAGTTTCTTGCTGCTAAATTCATACTTCTGTCAAAGCAGTTGCTGTAGGTTTTCTCAGGAGAAGGTGTGGTGGATCGAATTTACAGGGGTTCTCCAGTGTCTGTTCACCAGAGACATGCGGTAACAAATCCCAAATTGCAGTTTTCAGTAACCCTTAGGAACAATGTGACTTCCCTGAAGCTGTAGCATCACATGGAATCAAAACAAAAACACCTGCACAATGCAAAGATTTAGGAGCCAATGCACTTTCTCTGAATGAAAAAGAAATAAGGCCATATTGCCAGGCACTGCATCTGCAATCACATACTTCTATTATAAACAGTAATCAGTACAACAAAAAGGTTAGTGTGTTATAAACCAAAGTATTCATTACCCCAGATACTCTGGGTAAAAAAATCTAATGTAGATGTCCCACTGTTCACATGGGTACAGAGAGTTACGAGTTCTCAGGCAGAAGATTGAGAATGTGTTGGGGACACTAAAGCATTTTTGAGTAGAATGCTTGATTATTACATGTGTATTAAAATACTGAATTATGATTTGTTTATTAAAGAAGTCAAAGGTCTGAAGATCTCGGGATGATTAGCTATGGCACTCATATCAATATCACTTGAATGCTATACCATTAGGAAAATGTTCTATCAAGTCTCTATACTATAGTATTCAATTTCAGATCTATTTTTGGTGTGATTTTGTTAAAAGCATAAAATAATAGTTTTTGCAAACAGGGCATTTCCTATGCAGAAAGTAGCTGATGATCATAATACAGAGGCTCCTCTGTAGCAGTGGAATGAAATGAAAGCCTAAACATGTAAAACTCCAGTATACTTCATGAATGGCCTTGTTTTAATTCATCCCTTTCTCACTATTTTATGCCCACGATGTAGAGAATAATACACAGTCCTGGTACAGGAGGTTAATAAATATAGTTGGAAAATCATTAAAAATGTTGATTCCAATTTTTTTCTGTGGAGGTTTAATGTTTTAATTCACTAGTCCTGGTCCATACACACATTAAGGAAAAGGTACCTATTACAGCTACACCTAAGGATGGAGTCATGACAATGTAATCTGCAAATGTAGCTATTTATTATAATGGTTATCCTAGCATTTGAAGATGAAGCCTCTGCTCTTAGGCAGCAGTGTGTGACCAACATATAACTGTAAACATGAGCAGTCCTGTATGAGAGGAGTGAGAAACTTGTCTTTTGTAACTAATTAAGCTAGTTAATAGTCTATTACTTTAACTAGTTTACAATACAAGACCATTATGGCTAATTTAGACACGTTTTAGTTCATGTTTACGCTCAAACATTTCACGTAAAGCAAATTGAAACACATAAAAGTGCATGTTAAGCGTGGAGACACTGCGTCGGAAATGAAATATTGTGATAACTGCGTTATTTTAACGCACCATTTAGTGCTGAAGCGAGCTATGCGGCTCCGGACAAAGCCTTAAGGACGAACTCGACGACAGACAACACCGTTTAGTGTAAATAGGGGCTTTTGTAGACTTTAAGTATCCGTCCATTAAATGCGCAAAAAAAACAACAACACACAAATAAATGATAGGAAGCCCGTCTTTGGTCGTTCAACAGACTTACGTCTCGGAATCGGTTCCAGTGTTTGATCTTGCGACTGTACTGGGAAATGGTGGCCAACCACTGCTCGTCTTCCATGAAATTGCCGCTTTTCTCGACCGCATCTTTGCCACCTCGCTTTCCGTCCGCCTGAACCGGAGACCCCGAGAGCATCAGGATCGGGAGGAGAAGAGAGAGTAGATACAGGAGCACCATGATTTCCGCAAAACAGCACCGAGTCAGAGGATCTGTTTGTCCTTACAGCAAAGAGATGGATGCTGAGGCTTCACTGAAATGTGACCCGATTACAGGATGCTGGTTACACACACTGCTAAGGAAGGGGGAGAGAGAGAGAGAGAGAGAGAGAGAGAGAGAGAGAGAGAGAGAGAGAGAGAGTGAGAGTGTGTGTGTGTGTGTGAGAGAGAGAGAGAGAGAGAGAGAGTGTGTGTGTGTGTGAGAGAGAGAGAGAGAGAGAGAGTTAGAGAGAGAGAGAAAGTATCAAGTTAATGATTTGTTTTGTTTTTACAGTTTTTACAGAGCTCAAGAAAAATGCAAATTATACATCAAGTCAGCCTTAAAAATAAATAAACAAACAAACAAACAAACAAACAAACAAACCCAGGATCTGGATCTAGTACTGAAACTCTCCCCTTCACTGTTTTTCTGTACACCTTTTTTGCACTATGACACTTTAACTCTTTAACTCAGGACTGTCACTTTAATTCTGGACATGTACTGCACATGGACACTTTAAGAACAATAATTAAAACCATACGCATTTATTTATATGTATATACATTATTTTTCATTCATATTTTCGTATTTTATATAGTTTTATACTTTTTTATTCATCTACCTCCTTTTGGTTATTTTTTTATCCCTAATTGCATTCCTTATGTTTGAATACCGGACTTTTTTATTAAAAGTTATTAAGATATACACACACCTTAAACATTATTTTATTTTGTGTACAAATAACACATATGCACAGGCAGGGAAACAACTACTCGAGGAAGTGACCTTCAAGACGCCTGGACTAAACACTTTCCTGTATTTTCAAGTGAAGGGAAGTGAATGCATTTGCACAAGGCCCAGAAAATCGTTGAAAACCACAGTATACAATGTGCAGTATGTAAATTTACTCAAATTGGTAAGTGAATTTACATACAGCTGTAGCCTGAATGTAGGGTTGTTATACTCTGCAAAAATATTATACTCAAATAAAAAGTGTGTTGTAATCACAGACAGTGGTTACTATACTAAAAAAAAAATTGTAGTATTAAAACACTACAAACAAGCAAGTAAACAAGTATTTTAAATATAGTACTGGATTATTATGTTTTTACTATTCCTCTTCATCTTTGTGCTTAACAAACTTGACACAGAAAATATCAGACAACACATAGTTACAAATAATATCTGGATATGATGTTGAATAATATTCAATATTATTTAGAATATTGGATCACTAGTCACTGACAATCACTGACTGTCATAATAACCAGAAATGGTTATTCACTGATGGAGAATATTGTACATGACCATTTCTGGTTATTATGACTCTCAGTGATTGTCAGTGACTAGTGATTCAATATCCTAAAGAGCTGGAGGTCTGAAATACTACACCAAAGACAACATGGGCCAAAGCCTTATGGAGAATTGTATATGTCATTTGTGATAAGGATATATGGTATTATGCATCCATTAACACTACACTCTTTCAGGATGCCTAAGCCCAGATATATTAAGCTATATACTGTATATAAATCCCTTTGTTTTAAAATAATTTTCAATGTAATCCATTTCAAAGTATTCCATTGCAAGAGGCAACATAACTACTTTTAAATCCATAAATACATTTCACACCATTACATGTCACCTCAAGCAGCACACTCTGCTAAAAGGAATACGAACATGTACAGTATGATTAAACATAAAGTATATATAAATAGCCAACATGTAAAAAGTGTTTTCTTGGGGTCGACCTATTTGACGTTTGGAATGTGGTTAAATTTTTTTAAAGAACCTTTTTAAATCATGCCACAATCACTGATTTCACTGACCTTTTCCATTTCTGTCCTTAGGCCTTTTCTTTTGAATTGAAAATTGACTGCAGGCTGCAAGCTCAATCTTTATTCTCTCATCCTCTGAGGGAAAAGGGAAAAACATCAATGTTTGGAGATGAGATTGTATTATATAGCATTGGAGGGGGCAGTTTCCCCCACTCTCAGCTCTTTCCACCATTGCTTTGCAGGCCACTTCTGTTATTGATATGCTGCAGTGAAGACCAATACTATACTTAGTCAACCTGATTTCACATTCCTTCAGTTGCAGGGATTTGCTGACACGTCTCTGATATCAAAATCATATCATTGTCGATAAGTTCACACTGTTTCAATAAGCCTTTCTTCTTAAAGGTTTTACAGTACAGCTTACATATTTGTATTCTACTGCTTTCCATTAAAATCGAACAGAAAACTGTAAAGTACAGCTTAATATCCATATTATATGTAATATCCTGACTATGCATTTTAACTTGTGGATGGGAGTGCCAAAACAATTGCAAAGTAGTTTGCCAAAATACTTTGAAAGTATATTGCAAAGATTAGATAGAGTGTGTACAATGTGATGCTGAAAACTGATCTTTGCATTCCTCTTCGTTCCTTTTCGTTTCTCTGTGCAGCTCTGAAAGAAACCAGACTGCGATCAGAAGCCATTGGGGTAACTGAGAATTGAATTATGGCTATATGTTGAACTATGAATAGCTTTAAAAACTGCAATTCTTCAGGGTTATAAAAATGAAATATAAATTTTGTATTATAATATAAAAAATTAATTAAATTTTGTATTACAATCTAGACAAAAGTGAATTTGAAATGTCGATCATTTAATGTTAGTTTTTTTGTTTAAATAAAAACTCTGGGATCTGGAAAGAAATAAGAGAAGGCAATTTAAGCTGCTCATAGAATGCAGTTTTTCTCCTGTTTTAATAATTGATCCCACAGTAGCACCTTTCTTTTAAATACAGCAAACTGTAGTCTGGGCCAGTACTGGCCAGTATGCTTTTAATTAAATGAAGCAATGACTGCTCAGAAATTGAATGAAATCAAATAAATAATTCAGTCCACATAAGAAATGGACAATGCTGCATTACATACAGTATGCCTCACTGTACTGCAACCATTACCTTCCTCCCTCAGGCAAAAAGAATCATATTTAAAAATAAAAGTGGGCTTGCTTTCTCATAGCCAAATAATGTCCTGACCGTACTTTGGCTTTGGCTTGGCACCTGAATTTGTTTAATGGCTGGACTTTCCAACAGTCAGGGGCATCTTCATTTTAAAGAACACAAGCACACTGTCTTGATTTATTATCGCTGGAATTAAAACAGAGTGAACTATATTATTGTTTCTACCATGGCAATACAGCTCCTCAAAACAGTTTTTATGTTTATGCCATACTATAGCAAAAATGTTGCAATGTAGCACAGTGCTATGATTTCCTTACTAATTTACTGATATATCACAATACATTAAAATTGTCAGCTGCATACACTTTTTTTCTGCCACATTAACCTTAAGCCTATACAAAGAGTTGCTGTGCAAAGTGTGGGAACCGAAAAAGAGAACATTGCCTCTCAGCAAGATTTATCCAGCATCACTGTTTCTTCTGCACCTTTGGGAATTGGAATCCTCTTCTTGTTCCTCCAGCCATAAATCAAACTGTAAATGGAACAATGTTTTATCCAGTGACTAAGAGCACACATACCCACACAGCGGAAAGAGAGAGAGGGTCACCGCTATTTGGGGCCACAGGTAAAATTCACACATCTAAACACAACATTAAGTGTTTGCTATAGAGTGAGTTTGGTTTAATATTGCTCACATATCAGAAAATAGACTTAAGTGTCACTACAAGCAAACTCTGTATTTCCAAATAGAACCAAAAAATTCCAATAGATGCTATTTTTATTTCATATTTTATACTACTGTGTTTTGTATTTGCTATGTAAGTTTGCAATTGCTGAATGGATAAATAAAGGTTGCAAGACTTTCAGTGAATACGGCCCATACCAAACAGAAGCCTTCATTTTCTAAACGCATGGTGTTTCTATGGATACAGACTACTCCATGCAGCCCTGGGACTCTCCTGCAGCACTCCCTCTACATTTGATTCGGCATTGCTCATTATTTAACAAAACTCTTGCTATCAGCATTTAGGCCACATGCACAAGCACACAGAGAATTCAGCTATTCTTCATGGTGTAAGCACAACCACAAAGAAAATGTCCCATAAGGGTGAATCTGTTCAGCTAGCTAGAAGCTGCTCTAAATGCAGGCTGAAGTAAAGAGGTGGGACAGATCAGTAATTTTATTTTATTTTTATTGTATTATTATTTTAGTATTTATTATTACAAATTTGGAATCTGTTACAAATTGCATTTGTTTAACAAACAAGTATAATAGCTTATGAATGCCTCCTAGTGTACACTTTTGTTATTACACATATTGTGTCTTATTTCTAACTTCAGATTGTTAATTGTTCACTAAGTAATCACCCCCAAATATTTATACATTATTTATATATAAAACATTCTTTACAAATTAATTTACAAGCAAAGGTCTAAACAGAAAAAAATATATAGTTTTGTTAGTTTTGTTTTGAGTATGTTTGCACCCGTACAGAAAATACATAGCTTCTAACTTGGTTCACCTAATACATATACAAAACATCAGAAAGCATCACTGCTACATCTCAGCACCATCAACAACAACAAAAATACCATATTCTGATTTGAATTTCACCACATTTTTATTTGGAAGTTATCCCAGCTGACATGCAAGGTAACAAGGTCACAAGGTCAGCCTTCATACATCATCCCTAGAATAGAGACTTATTATACAAATGTATACATTGGTACAAAACAATCAGCTTCTGTGATTTATTTAATCCAAGCTAATGTTATAATAATACACATTTATTATTATCCAGAGAATGCAGAGGAATTCCGTGTGAGCATAGGGAGTACATGCAAAACTACACACAGAAATTGGTCCATGCTCAGGCATGAACCCAAGACTCAGCAGGACGGGAGCTGGGGGACAGCATTACTACATATTGCAACACCATGCCTGTGTACCATTATAACAAGTTGCATGAAATACATAAGAATGTTGCTTTACATTTGTTTTACCTAAATGGACATTAAATATATTATTAAGGTAAATAATCATTTTAAATTACTGAAGAATTACTGATAAAACAGCAAAAATTTACATTTACGGCATTTAGCAGACATCCTTATCCAGAGTGACTTACAACTGAGGGTTAAGGGCCTTGCTCAGGGGCCCAGCAGTGGCAGCTTGGTGGACCTGGGTCTCAAACCCATGACCTTCTGATCAGTAGCCCAACACCTTAACCACTGAGCTACCACATCCCACACAATAAATAGCATTAATTTGGCAAGTTCTAGTGTATGTTAAGTGGTAATTATCCATAAGGAAGTTAAAAGCTCACATACTGAGAATTGATGTCAAGGTGATCATTAAGTAATCATTAGTTTACAAAGAAATGTAATACTAGGTCATTATTGCTTAAGGCTTAGTAATCCCTGCTTAGTTAATTGTGAATTCCTAACATACTCAGCATGTAATCAACTAGTAATTATCCAATCAATACTTATGGAGTAACATATGTGTTAAGGAAAACTTCTCATTTGTCCTTGTTTTGTTCTGCATAGTTAACTTTAAATTGTGGAACAGATTTTATATCATGTTTCTCTTTAAAAAACCTAGTATTAGCAGAAACTAATATCACATTAGTGGTTTATTGCTATAATTCAATTCAATTAAAAAAAATTTGTATAGCGGTTTTTACACTTGACAATGTCTCAAAGCAGCTTTACAGAACATAAAACATAGAACAAAAGGTTAATACAAAGAGTAATATAGAGATTCAATAATACAAAAATTCAAGATTTATATTAGATATATTTAAATGTTTTTGTATTTATCCCCAATGAGCTAGTCTGAGGTGACTCATGTGACTGTGGCAAGGAAAAACTTCCTTGAATTTTAAAGGAAGAAACCTTGAGAGGAAGTCTCAAAGTGGAACCCATCCTCATGTGGGTGACACTGGAGGGTGTTATTATAAATATACAGTCTGATAAATGTTTTATTGATGATGAGATGGTTGTCCTCAAAGACCACATGGTGTTGGCATCTCCTCTTTAGTATAGAGTCCAACTGGAGCTGGTAAATCTCTTAGATGCCTCAGGATCCTCACATGGTTGACCTCATCTCAGTGGAGGTCCAAAATCTTCATGACATGGAAGACGATCGGAGCTGGTACAATTTCTGTATGCCTCAGGATGGGTAGAAAGAGAGAAGCAGTGGAGAGGAATTAACATAGCTGCGGTTCATAATATTAGCAAGTACTAGATGATAATGTGCATTTGGTCAGATGTACTGTACAGTATTAGAGCACAAGATTATAAGAAGTATTGTGTGTATGCCTGACTAAAGAGATAAAACCTAAAGATAAATAAACCTTCTTTACAAATTAAGGGTAATGACAGCAACAAACTTAACTGAGACCAATATGAAGTGAAGTGACATACGGCTAGGTACGGTGACCCATACTCAGAATTCGTTCTCTGCATTTGACCCATCCAAAGTGCACACACACACAGCAGTGAACACACACATGGAGCAGTGGGCAGCCATTTATGCTGCGGCACCCGGGGAGCAGTTGGGGGTTTGGTGCCTTGCTCAAGGGCACCTCAGTCGTGGCAGCCCAAGACTCAAACCCACAACCTTAGGATTACGAGTCAGACTCTCTAACCATTAGGCCACGACTTGCAACATAAATAACTTATGTTTTAGATGTCTTCTCTACTTACTTAGGTTTTTTTTTTTTTTTTTTTAGATGTTTTAGATGTGTCTTCTCTCTCTCTCTCTCTCTCTCTCTCTCTCTCTCTCTCTCTCTCTCTCTCTCTCTCTCTCTCTCTCTCTCTCTCTCTCTCTCTCACACACACACACACACACAAGGAGGCGTGACACGAGGGTCAGGACCAAATGTTAGGCCACAATGCTAGTCACCGGCTGCCGGTGTCACGCTGAATATTTTACAGTTTCTTTCCTGCAACTGTTGCTGGATCTTTTGTTTAATTCAAATCACACCAAAACAGATATTTGAGGATATATATATATATATATATATATATATATATATATATATATATATATATATATATATATATATATATATATATATATATAATTTATTTATTTATTTATAAGACAATGAGTCTGTAAAATTGGTATTAACAGTTAACAAAAAATTGGTATTAACAGTTATACCTGTTAGCACTGTGGGTAAGACATGTCATTTGTATGTCTTACCCACAGTGCTAACAGGTATAACTGTTTATGTTTACAGTTAACAGGCTATTATTTCGAAAATTGAACTAGGCTGCCTCGAACAGCACTTAAAGTTTTATTGTTTCGGTCGGACTGCGTACGTGACATTTTGGCCGTTTACCCAAATTTGGTGAGAGTGGATGAGGGGGGTGGGGTGTCGTCAAACCAAGGGTTTCAAAAGACAGTCGAATTCCAGCAGAGTGAAACGCTGTGCACGTGCTCTAAAAGCTGATTGGTTCAGACGTGAGACTAGAAAAATGAGCAACTTTAGTAACTAATTAGTTGATAATATATATATATATATATATATATATATATATATATATATATATATATATATATATATATATATATATGTGTGTGTGTGTGTGTGTGTGTGTATTGTTTAAGTATAAAAAATACAATAAATTAAGTTAATAAATAACACTATTTTACCACTTTATTTGGCCACTAGTCCTAGAACATAGTGTTTCATCTTTTGTCTTAACCATTTCACATTTGGGGTCAAGAGGTGTAGTTTTCTTCACCCCGAATCACCACCTATCCACATGACATCCCCCTCCGGAAGCAAGGGGGTCGTAAACTGATCAGTCCAACAGCCGAAAGCTTTTCTGGAGCAGATGAAACGTTGAGAACGTGCCCTAAAAGCTGATTGGCTGCGAAGTGTGAAGGGGCGTTGCCACTCTTCCCCGCGTATAAATACAACACAGGCGCTTTGTGGAGTTTGTGAGCTTTTTTGGTCTGGTCACAACCTCCACCTTGGTCTAACCACAGGGTTGCATTTCTTTACCATGGATTACTCACAATCTCAATGTGGTGTTTCAAAACGCCTTTCATGGGGGAAAGTCGTCGAAAAACTGCTCCATCATGCCGAAGACACCAAAACAATTGTGAAAAGAGACTCAGGTAAAGCTCTGTTTTAATGGCAGTTTCTTAAACTCTAGGGTTCAGTAGAACAGTGTTAAATGTCTCTGTACACTTTTTCACCATAGAGTTATATAAAAGTCTGCTTTAATTCAAAATTGTAAGAAGTTTAATGAAAGTTTTTGACCACATCTCTTTTCAGGGTGTTTATCTGTGCTTTCGATGGACGACGACCCATTTGAAGAGGCTCTGTGTGTGGAGACGGTGGCCAACATGTCTGATCTCCTGAATGAGAGCAGTGCTGAGCTTCTTGGCTCCTCCAGACTGATTGTTCCTCATGTTTTACTAGAGAGAATCGGTCAGGAGCTGCTGCAGCTGGCGGCCACTGAACCCTGTGGTCTCAGAGGAGCTGTTGTCGACGTGTGTGTGGACAACAGCAAGAGTCATCAGAGTGTGGGACAGATATCCGTGGATCCAGACATTGTTCCAACTTTTCATCTCACTTTTTTACTACGTCTGGATCTTGGTGGACTGTGGCCAAAGTTTACGAGTAGGATCAGTAATTCTGTAAAAATGAGTCCAGGCTTTACAGTGGTGAAAAGAAAACTGTACAGCTCGGAGGAAGTGTATGTGGAAGAATTATGATCTGAAGATGGCACTTCTTTTGAACTCTTAAGAGTTCTAGGTGTGTGGTAGCCTAGTGGTTAAGTTCGATCCCAGGCCCACCAAGCTGTTGGGCACCTGAGCAAGGCCCTTAACCCTCATTTGCTTAGTTGTATAAAAATGAGATAATGTAAGTCACTCTGGATATAAGGGCATCTGCCAAATGCTGTAAATGCATTCTAGGCAAACTCTACTTGAAAACTCTGGCAAGTTTTTCTTATTTAAAATAAGAAATTAGACAAATATTGATGTATGGGTTTTACTATACAATTTATTGAGCTATAGGGCAAACTTACTGGTTTTAAAATTTTTACTAGTCCTAAAAATACCCATCACTCAGGTAATGGCAGCTAAAAAGTATGAGTACTTCAGGGGAAAAACTACTGTAGACATTTTATAATCGTGCCTGTTTAATTCTCGAAAATACTTGAATGTTTGCACAAATGAAATTTGCACTACCTCATTGTGATGAAGTTTACAAATGTTTTTTTTTTTTTTTTAAATCAAGTATTCTTTCTTCACTTAAAAGTACTGAATCTAAACTTACTGCCTTTTTTTTTTTTTTTTTTTTTACATTTTTACAGTCATAGCTTTGTGTATAAATAAAACTGCATAATGACACCAAATCAAAGTTACTGTGCTACTATCCAGTGGTTATTTGATTTGACACAAAGTGTGACAATTACATAAAGACAAAGTACTATTTCAGCCCCCCCCCCCCATCTTTTATGCTCATACACTCATGACATTTTAAATGAACACACACAGCAATATAATATTTAAATCTCACACACAGGAATTGATGATTTACATTTTAATAAATACAGGGCAAAATATCTTCATTATTCTCAACAGCTTCTTTAAAAAACCCAACAGGCAATCAACAGTGAAGAATTAAATAACATAGCAACATTTAAAATAACAATTTCTTGCTGTTTAAACAAATACTAAAACGCTGATTTGGCTCAGATAACCCAAAAATGGGATTCTAAGAATTGCTCAACAGAAAAGTGGGGTGTATGGATAAATTTAAGAGAAAGGCATTAAGCTTGGATCATCACTTTCCATTTGGAATATACCCATTTGTTCATTAAGCATCACCATTCACTTGCATGTAAGCACAATTAAGTGTCAGTGCTGTTTTTCAGACCTTAGCATAAGCTAAGCAATGATGTCCCACTTCATCATTACAGGAGAGAGGAAAGACAAAGTTGCCTGCTACTGCAAGGAGATTGATCATTTTTTGTTTTTTCTTGAAATGGTGCAAATTCCCACTTTTAGTGAGTTTGGACAGTTCGTTGTTGGTCACGTTCAAATAAGGACCATCCTAAAACGAAACAACAACAAAAAAAAGTCATAAAACGTGCAAATCAACTCACAAATATGTCTGTTTTTTTCTGAATATAATTCAGAAAAGAAATAGCAAAACTTACTTGTTTTTCAGTGTCCATGTAAAAGGACTTGAATGTCTGACAGTTTTGAACAACTAGGTGTACCCATCTTCTGGGCCCTTTGGTACAAGTCTGAATCTCCAAAATATCGTGCGCGATACAACAGTCCTTCCTCTACAATACAAAACAGTTAATGTATTCAGTACTGAAGTCTGTTGACTACGATAGCTGTGCAGCGCTTTTAAGCACTGCAACACAATTTTGTGCTTAATGCTCAATCTCTGTCCTCTCCCCTGTCTAGGAAATGAGGGGGAGTGTGCTTTTGTAAGAATATCTGACACTTACATGCTATGGTAAACAACTGAAGTGCCATTAAGGGCTTCACTCACTCTGTTGCTTTTCCTTCCAGCAGTTATTTCGAAGGTTTGAGATGTAGTCATCCTCCACATTTTGCTCAATACTCCTAAGTTGCTTTCCAGTATATTCTTCTGAAAAGTGGTCACCCACATAGTAAGGCACCTTCAGATTAGCTGTTTGCCGCCTGTTCGTGTGCCCTGACGATCTGCAGAATATGAAATGCCATTTTTTATTTTTAAAATTTTAAATACAGAGAGGGTTTATGAATTATGAAATACTTAAAACAAAGAAATGAAATGTTTGATATCTTAAAGTTCATGGTGTATTAAATTAGAAAATAATGCAAAATAAAAGCATTTTCACTAGTGCTCTCAAACCTTTGTTCTCTCTTGTATATTATATAAAAGTTAAATATTTCCTAATGGCCAACTTTTATAAGAAAGTACATATAATATATGAAACTGCACTGTTTTGTTTCTAAAAAGAAAGTAAGTCAGTTAATAAAACTGTATGCTGTTGAAATGTAAGATGTGCGCAGACTCACGGCCTGAGGCTTAGACTATATGGAGGGCTGGACACCATCAACTGGCTAAGAGCTGAAACTACAATGAGGATGAGGATGGGCATCAACTGAACAAACAGAGCAAGGCTTCCCTGATTGTGGAAAAAGAATAGAGAAAAATCTGTTAAACATTGCCTAACTGTTAATCAATCACTTAATTAATGTATTGCATAATACAATTGTGTGAACAAAAAAAAACCACTACTGTAGCCTTAAAATAAATTGTGCCAAAATGCACTACATACACAGCATGTTTTCTCAGAGGCTATAAAAGTCACTCACATCTCGCCGTTGTTCTCTGTGTTCATGCCGATGATTATGTCCAAATCTCATCCTGCCATTACTATAAACATGGACATTACCTGGAAGAAGGGAAAAGATTTCATTTTCTTGATACGAGTGCTTTACATGTGCAGACCTGCAAGCTCCGAAGAGTCAATATGCATCGTCCTGTCAGAATGCTGAAATGGAGCCAAAGCAAACTCAGCAAACATAAAAAAAATAATTAAATACTCTGCAACAATATGTTTTAGATGTAATCCATTTACCAATCACTTGTCTAATATTCCTCATATAGAAGGACCTTAAAGGAAGCTGGGTTTAATCAATTTCGAATTAGATTTACCAGTAATATTTGCAGTTTTCAATCTCAAACATTGTTGTAAGCCTGTCTTGTTTCCTGTCAATGTTTTTTCTTTTGGACCTTTTCAGCATGGTAAAAGTAAGCTTTTTTCTTTTCATGTAAACAGAAAACGTGCTTTAGGAAGTGTTTTTTCATGTAAAAATGCTACTATGTCTAATAATTCTTTCCATTATGCAGTGTGGTAGTTCATTACATGTCAAACATCAGAATTGTGTTATCACAGATATCTGATCACATCACCCCATCACCCAGGCATTAGCCATGGCTGGTTTTCCGTCCTTAAATTCTTAACAGTCGCTTTAGAATATAGAGAATATCCCATTGTCATATTGTTCACTTACTAGATGGGAATCCACCTCCAAAGAACATGTTGAAAAGATCCTCTGGCGAAATATCTGCCTCAAAGCCCTGATGAGAATGGCCATGACAAGACGGGTGAACTTTCTCCTCACCATAAAGGTCGTACTGCTTCCGTTTTTCTGTGTTACTAAGAATGGCATATGCATTCCCGATAGCTACAGAGAAACAATAGAAAAATAACGGAAAAATGCTTATGCTCAAGGCCATAGAATGCATATGATGTAAATGGTTTTGATATTTTATACAAATGACAAGCTGAGCGTTTAAAACATCAATGTGACTTACCTTTAAATGCCTCTGTAGCACCTGGAGCATGGTTTTTATCTGGATGGAATTTCAAAGCCAGTTTTCTGTACGCTTTTTTCAGATCATCATCAGACACATCTTTACTGACTCCCAGAATCTCGTAATAGTTTTTGCATTTCTTTATCCTATGTCATAGTAAAGGAATATTACAAAACCAAGGCAAAACTTTACCAGCTACAAGCACAGTGTCACAGTTCAGCATATGATTTTTAAAACAGCTTTTATAGCCGGTGGTCAAATGTAAACACACTGTTTGACTGCATCCAGTTGATCTGCTGTATAGGACTTGGCTCCATCTGTAGCACTGTCTTCTGACAGCTCCTCTCCGGCACTGGTGGCTCGGTGTCGAACTCCACTGCGCTTGTTTTCTCCACAGTTATTATTACTGCCATGTGTACTCCCATTCAGAGCTATAGATTCTAATAAACCTAAAATGACAAGTTTAAGAAAAAAGATTTGTGTTAGACTTGTATGTAGCGGCGTGTGGTAGCCTAGTGCTTAAGGTGTTAGGCTACCAATTGGAAGGTTGTGGGTTTGATCCCACTGTCGGGCCCCTAAGCAAGGCCCTTAACCCTCAACTGCTCAGTTGTATATATATAAAAAAAAAAAGAGATATTGTAAGTTGCTTTGGATAAGGGTGTCTGCTAAATGCTGGAAATGTAAACATATAAATATAAATGTAAACATATTCACAAGTCTGTGGGTAAGTGTTATAGTGCAAATTGAGTGGACTTTAGGAAAGACCCCTCAACACTACTCCCCCTCACAATATCCAACAGTCCTGTGTCATCTGTGGAGTCCTTCAAGTTTCTGGGCAGTACCATTTCCCAAGACCTGAAATGGGAGTGCAACATAAACTCCATCATCAAAAAGGCCCAGCAGAGGATGTACTTTCTATGTGAATTAAGGAAGTATGGTCTTCCACAGGAGCTGTTGATGCTGTTCTACACTACAGCCATTGAATCTGTCCTGTGCACATCCATCACCATCTGGTTTGGTGCAGCAACAAAACAGTACAGGAACAGACTGCAACACACAGTAACAACAGCAGAAAAAATAAATGCTGCTCCCCTGCCCACCCCCCAGGACTTGTACGATACAAGAACCAGAAACCGAGCAGGAAAAATCACTGCTGACCCTTCACACCCTGGACACAACCTCTTTCAGCTCCTCACTTCTGGCAGGCGCTACAGAACTTTGTTTACCAAAACTGCCAGACACAGGAACAGTTTCTTTCCCCAAGCCCCTTATCACCCTGATTAACAACCCACCATAATTATATTCCCTGCTTCATATCTATAAGTACTGCATTATCAGAACTGTCAGTCATCACATCATCCGTATACACATGTTACACACACTACTGCTGCAGCATATTGTACAAAAGCATAACATTGCAAATTCCTCATGAGTGTCAACACACTAGGCCAATACATCTGATTCTGATTAACCTGCAAGCAAATGTAAATTAAACACAACCTATACAAAATGTACATACAACTAAAGTGTACATAAAGTGGGATATATGAACCATACAGAATGCATCAATAATCCACACCTTTAGCAAATGAATTATCTCCTATCTTCCTTTGACAGGGCAACGTGAAAGCCACATTAAGTACCATGAAAATGTTCCTCAACCCATAAAACTGTCATTTCCGGTCTGTACTGTTTACCACAATAAGGAGGCTCAGAGCACTCACTGTTTACACCAAATACAGATCCTCCCGATTTCACACAACGCAAAACAAAGCCTAATCTTTATCACACTTAGGATGAGCAGCTTTGTTCCAAACTAACATGACGCTCTTATAAAAAAAAAAAAAGCTTTTACTGTCGATTTGTCCAGAATGTATAAGAACCCCACCACAGTCACGTGACTCTTCTAGAGCGTACAGTTCGTCTAGCTGCATTAACCTAAACACCACTAGCACAGCAAAACTAGCTCGAATACGTCCGGCTGTTGTTGACAGTCCGAATAACAGTAAAGATCTTATCATAACAGTTTAGATGAAGAACACATAACATGCTCGACGACGTCTAAAGGTCAAGGCATACACGAGTATAAACACATAAAACAGGTTAGACTAGCTAGATGCTAACGGTACTGGTTATCGTTAGCACATAAACGTTAGCCAAAGATTAGCGTAACGAATCGAGTTCACTTACGTTGTGCTTTCTGTGTGGGAAACAATTTCTGTGCTTTCTCGAGGAACCTTCGAGCTTTATCGGTCTGATTTTCCCGAAGCGCGGCGATAGATATTTCTATGCAGCGTTCCGCTTCGTCCTTGTTTGATTCCATTGCGACAGCGGAACTGAACTCTCTTTCAGGCGCCGCATAGTGACGTCACAAAACTAGGCGCTGAAATTGTGCGTCACGGCTTTTCCTACTAGCAAGAAGACGTCAGGGTAACTCGAAGTAACCGAAAAGTCGTGCAAGGATCGTTAACTTAGACGTCAAGATTGTAAGACTCATAAAAAAATGCATCTGGATAAGATGTTGCTAGCAGTGCTAACGTGTGCCAGGGATCTGCTGAAAGTACCTGTGAGCTGTGCAGCGCTACATCGAGGGTTTGGGTGTGAAAGTACTTCTGAAAAGAGAAATAAAAAGAAATTCTGGTTTTCAGGTGGTGAAGCCGTGTCATTGGAGGAAAGATTAGCTTATACTGTGACCCCTTTGTGGCGACTCAGCTACGAGGAGCAGCTTCAGTGGAAACAGGAACAACAGCACAAAATCTTAATCCAGATGACAAATCACCTGGAACAAGACTCGTCACTTAAATCCAGTAAAGGCGAGCTTGCTTTCCCTGTATTGCCCATAGTGCCTTCACCAGTGCAGAACGGCTATCGCAATAAATCCACGTTCTCTATCAACAAAGGAGTAGATGGAAATCCCAAAACCGTAGGATTCTACATTGGCACTGGGAAAGGTAGAAACATTGTCTGTATTCATGGGGACCATCTTCTTAACATTCCATCAAAGCACAAACTGGTGGGAAGGAGTTATGAGGATTTTATACGCACGTCACCGTTACAGCCGTGCCTTTTGTTTAATGACGGAGGACACTGGAGAGAAATCACAGTGAGAACCAACTCTGCTGGTAACACAATGGCCATAGTATATTTCCATCCACAAAACTTAAGTCCCAATGAGATTGATGTCCATAAAGAATCTTTAGTTGAATACTTCCAAAAAGGTCCAGGAACAGTTTGCCAGCTGGACTCTCTTTATTTTCAGGAAAGCACCATGACACGATGCAGTCATAAAGATTCTCCTTACCAGCTGCTGTATGGAGAACCCCATATCTATGAGGAGATCTTTGGCTTGAAGTTCCGTATATCTGCTGATGCTTTCTTTCAGGTGAACAGGGCTGCAGCAGAGGCACTGTACATGACTGTAGGAGACCTGAGCAAAGCCAACGAACAGGGAACGCTGCTGGATGTGTGCTGTGGTATAGGAGCTATTGGCATTACATTATCCTCAAGATTGAAGAAGGTTATTGGTATTGAATTGATTGAGCAGGCTGTAGAGGATGCAAAATATAATGCTGCACTAAATGGTATTCAGAACTGTGAGTTTCTATCAGGGAAAGCAGAGGTTGTTCTTCCTAACCTGATAGCCACAATGCACTATGAGGAAGCTCTCACAGCTGTTGTGAATCCATCCAGAGCAGGCCTGCATTATAGAGTGATCCGTGCTCTGCGCAATAATCCTAACCTACAAAGACTGATCTATATATCCTGCAAGCCAGAAGGAGAAGCAATGCGGAATTTCAAGGAGCTTTGCGGAAAGACAGATTTAAAGAGAAAGCTAACTGGAAAAGCCTTTACACCAAGAATTGCTGTTCCTGTGGACATGTTTCCACACACACCTCACTGTGAACTGGTGCTTGTTTTGGAACGATAAGCAATAAAGTGTAATAAACTTCTAAGAACTACTGTAACATAAAGTATCTCATTTGTTTTTTACCGATATGGCCTACAGAAGAGTAGCGTGCTAAAATGCACTTTTATAGGTTTTGGCATAGTGGTCCTCAAATGTAGAGGAAAACCCCAGTCTGTTTAGTGGCCAAGGCTCTGTAAATACAAGAAAAGAATCCAAATGATCATGTCTTCAATGTCTCTCTACATGTTTATCAATCATGTATAATGGAACAGCTACAGGGAAAGCTCCTGCTCTTAGATTAAGTTGAAAGAAAAAGAGATGCATCTGCTTTAGTAGTTGAATAAGTTATTAAATTTTTTTCAACAATTCAGGACAGATATGGCACAGATAAGGCAAAGCAAATATACATTTACTTAACAGCTAAATTGTAAACAAATTAAGCTGGAAAACGTTCATTTTTTATAACCTTACTAGTAAAAGGTGCACATTTTTTACATTGGAGTTTCAAACATAGTCTGTGAGATGGGATTAGCTGATTAATAATTTCTGATCAAGCTGACCAAATGAATAGAACAAAAAACTTGTATAGACCTATATTCATAATTTATTTATTATATAACAATAATAATTTTGTAATCTATTTTGATTCATATAGTACATATTTAGTCTTTCTACTGTTCATATTTATTTCAGGTATTGCATTAGTTTGCGTTAGATGTCCTTCAGAGTCCTAGCAGTGTTTTGTCATATGTTGTGTCACTTCTTTTATTTACAAGGCCAGAGGCAAATGTAATAACCTTTCACTTATTTCATATTGGTTTTGCCCAGTGTGTGCAGATTAGGCAAACCTATGCATGAGCCAAGAGATGCAATGATAGTAGATGATAGTGTGCAATCAGAAGATTGCAATAGTTCAGTACAAGGACAGAGTAACCAACTGGAAATGGATAATTGTTGACAGTGATTGCTGTTTTTGGCGATACAGCATTAAACAATCTAGAAGGGGCTATTCATGTCTCTGGGTTTGAATAATAACATTTTAAAGAGTTTTAACAATCATGAGCACCGACATAAAATATTAATACATGTATTATAATGTTAGGCCTAAACTTACCTTTCTTATTTCAAAATGACAATCATTTATCATTATTTATTTTAATTCATTAGACATGCAAAGGTAAGACAAATTGAAACTTTATATTGGTTTAAATCCAATTTATCTGGGAACGCTTGGCATGAGTTGGGAATATACTTTGAATGCTAATCCATACATATATTTTCTATACCACTTATTCTACACAGGAGTCTATCCCAGGGGACTCGGATCACAAGGGGAAGGCAACCTGCTACAGATCATTTAGAGATCTAGAGATGTAGACAGCTGAGAAAATCATTGGAGACTCTCTTCCCTCTATCACGGACACTTACACCACACACTTCATCCGCGAAGCCAACAGCATTGTGGATGACCTCACCCACCCCTCACACACACTCTTTACCCTACTGCCGTCTGGGAAAAGGTAATGAAGCATTCGGCCCTAACAACCAGTCTGTGTAACAGTTTCTTCCCACAAGCCATCAGACTCCTTAATAACTGAACTGTACTGAACACAACACACACACATCAACTGTATGGACTGCACAGATCTACACTAAATGCACACACTTCCAATATATATCCTTTAGCCTGTTTACATGCTGTTTTTTGCACACTTTTGGCTATTTGCACATTCTGTCTGACATTTCGATTGATTGACTGTTGTTTTGCACAACCCTGTACAATATCTCAGGTAACTGCTGCTATAAAACTGTGTTAATTCCAGTATTTGTGCACATGTAATATTGTCTGAACATATAGTATTTTCACTGGTCGGCACTGTTTCTGTGTATTGTCTTTTGCGTAATGTCTTGTAATTGTTTGCACTGTCTTTTGTCTTGCAGAGTCTTGTCTGTCTTTTTTGTCTTGTCCTGCACTGTTTGCACCAGGTTGCACAGTTGCATTTTTATGTATCTAGGACTAACTTACTTAAGTCCTTATAGCTCTGTCTTTTGTTTTATGTAGCACCATGATTCTGGAGAAACGTTGTCTCATTTCACTGTGTACTGCAACAGCTATATAGGGTTGAAATGACAATAAAAGCTTCTTGACTTGACTTGAGATGACCATCAGCCTACAACACATGTCTCTAAAAATACACTTTCCTGCCTCTAATATTATCATCTAAATCAGCCACAGAAATAGTGTCCGATTTTTTTACGGACAGTAAAAAAGTGCTAGCAATTTTTATTTATTAGTTACATTTAATGTTATGGAATGTTAGTGAAACAATGTTAGTGAAACTTGTTATTACGTGCAGTATACAACATTTGTATACAACACTTTAAACATTTGTTTGCTTGTCATCTTCCATTTCGTGAATCTGATTAGATAAAAACAATGCAGCTTGTTCCCTGCACCTGACTTAATCAAGATATTTCTCTGGAATATGTCAGTACGTGTTCTGTAGCACTTATTCTACACAGGGTCAAAGGGAACCTGGAGTCTCTCCCAGGAGACTCGTAGCACAAGGCGAAGGTGCCAGATCATTTAGAGATGCCCATCATCCTACAACACATGTCTCTAAAAAATACACTTTGCTGCCTCTAATATTATCATTTAAAACTGTCACAGAAATAGGGTATTTTATTTATTTATTTTACAGATCTGTCTCTTTGGAGTGAGAAAAGAGAAAGAGAATTATGTGAGACGAGTTATTAACGCTTATTATTAAAGTTCAACGACCTCAATTTGCAAAAGGGTTACTGTTGGACATGGACTAAAGACAACGAATCTGTGTCACTGCCTCTTGCGCCATTGGAGCTGGGAGGCAGTGTATAGTGTGACTGTGAGGAGAGGATTGTTTAGACTGTAGCATCCAGAGTGAACATCAGACCAGCTGACAGCCAATCAGACTAGCAAAGCTAGGTGGCATCCGTCACCTCCCAACCAACAGCCACAGTTATAAGAGTGTCTAAACGGAATGAGGGGCTTTAGGTAAGCAAGAGACCCGCCTTCCTGACGTGCAGCTCTTCTAGACGACTGGAACTTGTTTTTAAAAGGTAGGTAAACCAAAACGACGAGGTTTTGTGGAAACGGGTTTTGAGAGCAGCGTTTGTAAGCCAGCGGTGGAAAGAAAATACATCAGTAGTTCGTGTGTTGTTGTTGTTGTTGTTGAGCGAATCGTTATAATGAGGCTTTGTCTCTTTCAGACGCTACAGGCCAAAACCTTAAACATGACTGCTACAGAAAAGACAGATTGTTACTCGGACAGGCAGCGAAAACCCGAGAAGGACGAAACAACGTGGGTAGATGATGCTTTTGATGAATCCTACACAGAGAAAGATGGCTCTGTGCCTCCAGCTAAGATCGTATGGAGAAATGTTGTGCTGATGACTATACTGCACGTCGGAGCTGTTTACGGACTGACCATAGTTCCTACTGCTAAACCTTTCACACTGTTATGGGGTGAGTTTTTTGGGGTTTTCTGGATGATTCAATGCGCCAGTATTGACCATGATGTGATGTGACGCTGTATAAATTCAGTGCGGTTTATTCTGGATGCGAGGGGGCGTTTCAGTGCTGCCGGTCACACACACTGCCTTTTGTTAGAGAACAGAGACTAACACTGATCACTATCACTGATGCTTTTATACAACTCCCAACAAATCACAGATGATATGTTTTCTAATAGTGTTTAACATATTTATATTAATTGAACTGATTTGTTTCTTGACAGACAGACAGACAGACAGAGAGAAATTGTATGTTTTGTTTTATTTCCTGTCTGAATGAGATTGGAGTTAGTTTTCACATATTTGTGAAGGCTTAAGAAAGAACCTTAAACGAATCATTTTCCCAAGAATGGAGTCATGAGAGATAGTGAACTGATTTTTAATCCACAAGTTGTTGTCCATAAATTGTGGTCCAAAGTTTTGGATGATCATGCTGCATGTTTTGCCCAACATCGAACAATGCACAATCGGTCAGTCAATAGGCTGTCTGTTGTGAGCGAGACAATATTCGTCTCTAGTTGGATTTTCCTTTGGGATGTCATAGCCCAGGCAGATCTGGTGTGAACAGACAACACAGTGAGACATTCAACACCCATGTAAAACATCATGAGCAGGAAAGGCACACCTCTCAGCAGGGCTGTTTATGAGCATCTAGGGCCCCTAAGAGATGACATCCACAAAATATTCTTTATACAATCCTACTTTCATTTGGGGCCCTCTAGTGGCATTGGGGCCCCAAAAAGCTGAATGTCCTCAGCATCTCGTACATAAATATGATAAAATTAGCAATTCAGTGAATAAGTGAGAGCCTGCACTTTCTTACTAATTTTTTTTTGTTTCATTTTACAGCCTGCCTGTGTTTCCTAATTAGTGCCTTGGGAGTGACAGCTGGGGTACATCGGCTCTGGAGCCACCGGTCCTATAAAGCCAAACTGCCATTAAGAATCTTCTTAGCCACTGCAAACTCTATGGCTTTTCAGGTAAATAAATGATCTGAATTGATTAAATCATAGTCCAACTTTTTTTCTTCTTCTTCTTCTTTTTTCTTTTTCTTTTTTCTTTTACAATAATAATTTTATATGTACTGAGTAATGGCTGATAGCAGATACTAATCCAGTGTTAAAGTAAGTGATTCTTATTGTGTGGTCCAGAGACCCTGAGATGTCCGTGCAGCATAGTCAGATGATTCTTTTAATCAACCTACTTAAAGTTATTCGCATATCTGCCTGGCCACTTGAATTTGACTTATTGATAGACCTAATGTGTTATGTTGATGTAGTATTCAGGAAAAGAACATACTATATTTCTAAGAACAGCATTGAAAACAATTAGATAATTTAAAAAAATAACTGAGGGTTTTTGAAATTTATTTTGCAGTTAAAGTGGTACCTAGTTGCAAAAAGCTTGAGAATACCTGTTTTAAGTAACCACACTGACTCTGTTCAGACTTTGCTGCCAGGTTAGGAGAGCAGTGTTAGTGATGGACATTTAGACATCTTGTGTCCCAGATAGTAGTACTTTAATATCTAATGGGTAAACTATTGTACCTTGTATCGTACCTTATGATTTGTTATCCTATAACACTAGGCATAATTATGCTTAATGGGTAACACCTGATGGATTATGTCAACTCTGTCTATATCTGTCCATTCAGAATGATATCTATGAGTGGTGTAGAGACCATCGTGTCCACCACAAGTATTCAGAGACTAATGCAGACCCACATAATGCCAGAAGAGGCTTCTTCTTTTCTCATATTGGCTGGCTGTTGGTACGTAAGCACCCAGAAGTCATTGAGAAAGGGAGCAAACTGGATCTCAGTGACCTGAAGGCAGATGGTGTCGTTATGTTCCAGAGAAGGTATAAATGTGCAATAAATTTCATTGACTGAACTGCTAACTTTATAGACTGCAATACAGAAATCACTTTTTTTGTCTCAATTTACTATATTTGTCTTTACGCCAAATTTCCAAGTTCTATATCACCACCTAATAGCAATTCAATTTTCATTGGCCTAACACTTTTGCAGCTTTAGGCAGGATCCTACCGATAATGTTTTTTATACACTACGAACCTTGCACTCAACATGAATACATGCCTAAATACACTGTAAAAATTGATGCAAGCAGGGCTATTTCATTCACCTTCCCTCTTTTGTGCCAAAGTATTACACACATTGTGTGGAGTGGTTTGTAGATAAAAGCTGCAGACCTCTGACCGTGCACACATCAGGTCACAGTGAATAACCCATCCCGTTTTTGTGCATGCTGGCCTTCAGTGGCACTGGAATCTCTTTGTAAAGGGATTAGCACAGCTAATATCAGCTGAACAAATAGTACTCTCACAGGGTTTCACAGCTGTCATATCAGTTAATAAAACGGTAACGGACTTGGAAATATTGTAGAAATTAATTTCAACATAAAATTGCAGCAATCTTTTGCAGCTTTTTCCACACAGTTTAAGCAGTTTATGATGTTATTGCTTCAGGCTGATTAAGAAATCTGTCTGGGTAATTGTGATTGCCTCAATTGCATTTTTTTATAGAGATAAGATTTACTTTAGGGTTCAACTAGTTTTAAATGAAAAATGTGCTATGCAATACAAGCTTTTTGCTTTTTATGCTTGTGAAATTATAACTGAAATCTGTTGCTTTATACTTTAAAGAGAGAATAAATGTGCATTAATGTCATTTTTGTTGGTTTAGGTATTATAAGTTGTCTATACTGGTGATGTGCTTCCTTGTTCCAACACTGGTGCCATGGTACTTCTGGGGTGAAAGCCTGTGGGTGGCTTATTTCATCCCAGGCCTGCTAAGATACGCTATGGTCCTTAATGCCTCCTGGCTGGTTAACAGTGCTGCCCACATGTGGGGCATGAGGCCCTTTGACCGCAACATCAATCCCAGAGAGAATACATTTGTTGCCTTAACTGCTATTGGTAGGAGGATTTGAAATTATTTTTTATGTTTTGCATTTAACCATTTGTTTATATAATATACGTGTTTTTTTGGTTAGGTTTAGGTGTTTAGTTTACATACCCTTATGGGAAAACAGTAAGAGCATGAATCCTTTGGTGTCTCATAATTATGCACATTATCTTCTCATTGACCCTTGCAGTAAATGTCTAAAAGTCTTTATACTATAGTAGATTTTTTTAATGATACCCTGAAGTTTTGTACCAACACCATCACAATTAAAAAAAATATATATATAACATTTAACAGTGCATTAATATTGTCCATCCATGCACATTTGTAAGGTTAAGTGTTGCATTGTTTGCTTTATTTCTCTAGAATTTCTCTTGAGTACCATCAATAATGTACATTTTTGTTGCAGGGGAAGGCTTCCATAACTACCACCACACATTTCCATATGACTATGCTACCAGTGAGTATGGTAGTATGCTGAACATCACCAAGATGTTTATTGATTTCATGTTCTACATTGGCCTTGCCCAAGACCTCAAGAAGCCATCTCATGAAACGATCACTGCTCGGGTTCAACGCACTGGTGATGGCAGTCACAAAAGTGGCTAAGTAATTTCTAACATTTTACAAGCCAAAATGTGTCATAGGAAGCTAAACCAATATATAAATATATTTGTGCAGCAAATGTCCTAGTACTGTCTGCAACTTTGCAGTGAATTAAGAATTCCTGTCTTGATTACACAGACTAAGGACCACAGTTTAATTTTTTGGCTTAATTTATTATGAAACTATGTGTACTTTAGCACTGGAAAGTTTAATTTTGAAACATGATTTGCTCTAACTAAGGTCCTGTAACAGTATTGCTTAGCAGCAAATTGAGCTAAATCTAATCAGTATCACTGTTTGTTTAGAAAGTAAAATCTACCTTGAAATAATTCTGCTAAACTATGCAGGCTATACAGTTACAGCTTATTATATAATATCACATATGTGCTATTAACCCCTTTGGCACTTTTGGTTTACGTTCAAGTCGTCATAAAGTGATAAAAGTAAAAGAAGTGACAGAATGGATAGAAAAAGCATATAAAAGTTTTTCTGAGCACTGAAACTGCTGAGTTGCACACTGTCGTATTTTATTGTAAATTCAGTAAATTCCAGATTTTATTTTAAATATGGACAACTACTATGCTGGCCTTCAGATTTCAATTTATATAAACACAAATGCTGTATAATTTTGAATTTGTTGTTAATAATTTAACAATATTTACCTAATCCGGACAAAAAAAATCTGATTTTGACACCAATGCTTAAAAATCTATATATATATATTGTCAAAAAAACTGTTTTTTTCTCACACTGGAATGAAATGAAATCTATATTGGCACCCCTCAATTTAGTTCAGTCAAGCTCACACTAATCACTAGTGATTTTTAACGAAATGGACCATTACAGTAAGTTATTTTATTATTTGCTTTTGACCATCACCTCTTCAGAGTCTCTGCCTTAAAATTGGGATTCAGTTTAGAGGACAAAAATTTATACCTTGGCATGCAGTGCAATATACCCCTATTTATATATTCCTATATAATTTATCTTCCTAAATTGCACTTTAATTTATCAAACCACAACTATGCTTTTTAAACAGGGTTGGCTTTTTTGATCACAGTGGGAACAAATTCATTCTGTTTAATCGAAGTTGCTTTAATTGAATAAAACTGAATCATGAGATCACATTTTGGCACACTGAAAAATATTAGTTACAAAGCTGGCAACACATAAACCTGTTCCTACATGGAGCAGTTAGAGAGATGATTCTTTCCACCATGTTTGTCAAACCTTCAATGAGCTCCAGTCCAATGAATGAGTTTCAGATTGCCTTTACTACAAAAGATACAATTGATACCTGCACATTTAAGCCAAACTAAAGTACTTAAGGAGATGCATGCTTTATGCTGCCTCCTGAATAGGACAGTGTTCATGTAGGCAGCGTGCAATGTTGCCCAGAAAAACTGCCTACATACACAGCTGACTTGAAAATAACTTACATGCGGGATTAGTGATCATATTTGAAAGTGTTTAAAGTAATAACAAGAAAGTGTGTTCTGCATATTTATTGTTGTATATTGTCCAGCATACCTTTTCTTTTCTATATGACCTATCGTTTTTAATGCCAAGACGATAAAACTCCACATACTGTAATTTGATGAAAGGAAAGGATCTATTTTTTTTTTCCGGCATACGAGCCTTGTCATCTTAGAACTCATATTTTTTAAAAGATTTTTTTTTCCAACCGATTTCTGAATTTTATGCGGGGATAAATATATATGTACTATTTTATGCTGAGTTGTTTCTAATTGTAAGTTTATTCATAAGCTATTTATTGAAGAATGTGTAACGTAGTTGCTTGCATAAGTATTTTTGAGGGTTGTCCATAATTACAACAGACATGTATTTTTAATGAAAATTGTTTATTAGATTCCTTTCATATGTGAATGTAAGAACAAAATAAAAATGTCTACAATGCCCATCCTTATATTGTCGCACATTAATCACAGTGGGCCCTTTCTGTGTATTTCATTTGGAAAGTTATATTATAAAAACTCTATCAAATACAGTAGGTCTATAAACTGATTACTGTATGGTTTCTCACATTCACCATTGATATTTGAAAAATAAAAATGATTATTTATATATTATTTCTCAGTATTTTACAACTGTATACCTGTATGGAAGCCTTAAAGTAAGGTAAAGGAAAGTTGTCACTTTATGTAGGCTACAATTGAATAAATAAACATTTCTTAAAGAAAGTTGATGAGTTCTGCATTTATTTTTATGCTACTTTTACAAATATTTTTAATCACATCAGCTATAGTCAGATATATGCTTAGTCTTACAATTACAACAGATGGCACAAATGCATTTAAGGTTAAAAAAGAAAAGAAAATTGGCTTTGGCATGTTTTACTACTTTGTGATAACCAGCTACTAGATATAGGAATAATGCATATTTGGTGAAATACATGAAGAATGCAAAATCAGAGAATCAAATGAGTTTCCATTTGTTAGTGAGGTAAAGTTAGGGATAGATTCAGGCATATAGGTAGGCATAGCATTAATTAACAGAATTAATAGCCTAATGTCAAACAGAAAGGCATGAGTACAGTGTGTGTGTGTGTGTGTGTGTGTGTGTGTGTGTGTGTGTGTGTGTGTGTGTGTGTGTGTGTGTGTGTGTGTGTGTGTGTGTGTGTGTGTGTGTGTGTGTGTGTGTTGGACACTGGCCCCCTCTGCTGACTGCAGACTGCACTCCTTAAACTCACATGTGGCAGGGGAAAATGCAACTAAATCTCAGCTGTTACTGCGCATTCTTACTGCTAATTTTCACAAAATTTTAATTCAACTAAATTTTGTGATTGTGCCAGACATTTTCATTTCATTGATTTAGCAATTAAATTACACAAAACTTATTTATGACATTTATTACAACCTTTTTCAGTCTTTTTAAGATGTGAACTATTTTAAAATGTAGATTGTTAAATTCAAAATGTACTTTTTTGCCTGTACCAGAATAAAAAATTGTAACTTAAAAAAGAAATAAAAATATATATATCATATTATATATTATATATATATAATAAACTATATATTAATTATCTCTTTATAATAACGAGATTATATATTAAGTATCTCTTTATAATAAAGTTCCTTAACGTTCCTTAATCTTAAATTAGAGAGAGCTTGAGCTGTGAAAGACCTGGAGATTATTGAAGATTACAACAAAAGAGCTTTGAGTTTGTCAGGATTAGGAGAGCAAACACAGTGTTGTCATGACCCGTTAGTTTCATTACATCGATCTGCACAGTTTCCATTCATTTCATCCTCTTAATTCGGTCTCTTCTTTCCAATGAACACGTCTGCTCAGTCTTGCATTTGATAATTTAGCTGGTCTATTTTTTAGGCATCAGTAGCTGATTATAGAGTGCTAGACGCTCAACTTTACAGTGAACACACACACACACACACACACACACACACACACACACACACACACACACACACACACACACACACACACACACACACACACACACACACAAATCCCATGTCCAAATATTACGATTTGTACAATTTATAGTTTCGTAAAAGGAAAACACCCCAGTAAAAATGTCCAGTCTACATGAAGAGGTTGGTCTGGATTAAGGATGAAGAAATCTCCTCTGTAAAAGTGCGCAATTTTCCTCAACAGAGACAAATCCAAATAACATTTGATGTTTGATAGACACGATAATCCCCGACCATCCTCTGTTCCCAGGCTACTGTATCACACTGGGTAAATTGAGTTTTTGAGGAGATCAGCGATCTCCAGTCCGAATTCATATGGATTCGCACCAACTGTTAAGGCGCACTGAGCTCTTCCCCGCTATTTGGCCCCGGGGAGCCACTGTGCCCTTTTGATCATTTCAGTCTCTACTTGGCACAATAGTGCTGATTGGCTGAAAGGCTAAGAAGGGGGGAAAAGGCTTTAATTAAGCAGATAATCTCGGTTTGGGATGAGAGCAGATCCATTTCAGAGGCTGCCTGTAGCTTATATAGAATCTGCTGCGCCTGATTCCGTTTTCTAGGCTAACATCTGGCTTTAACGGCGCGCTCGCAGGATGTTCATCCATTTGGACGTTTATTATTACATTTTCATTTTGATGGTTCACATGAAATCTTGCTGCAGTTGGTGAGTTACATTTTAAAATATAATAGAAATGATTGCACTACTATCTTGTGAAAATGTTAACATATTACAATTGCTATCATTTTCATGGTATTAAAAATCAAGATTATTGCTTTCACCAAAGATTTACTTTTGTCTTGGTCGATTGAATGTCTGTGTAAGTGACTTGTATTACATTTATTTAGTTATAAGCCTATTTAACCTGTTGGCAATGGATTTTGTAATGAAATCATCTGATGTTTAATTGATCATCATGATTTAGATTTAATGACATCTGTGATATTATGAATCATGATGAATAGTTGAATAATAGCTGAACAATGAGTCCTCTCTGTTCTTTCTTGGTTCTAATCATAACCAACAACTATTAACATATAAAACAGACCTTAGAAACAAAAAACTTTATAATTGTACCCATACATGTTTTGTAGAGTGCAAAAGTTTAAAGACTTCTTTTTGCATTAGGCCTCCCTGATGTTTGCAGCTGTCAAAAATAATCAAACAGACAAGGAGCAATGTGTGAATATAATAACAGTTAAAAGAACAGGATTTCAAAAGATTGCATCTCTTCTAATAACTTTCTAAAAAAAAAAATACTCACTGGTATTAAAATTGTATTTAACCGCTTTGGGCAATCCCTGGGCAATCCCCTCAATTTTCTATCTGAATGTTGTCTATCATTTTGAACGTCTTCCACATCTAACTTAACCATATGTGATAGACTTTTTCATCCTCTCACAGATTTTCCCCTTGGTTTGTTTTTTAAAATAATAAAATTGAAATTAACTGTATCTAAATTTAGAAATCAAATTTGTAGTAATTGTAATCAGTACTCTGTCTGCGTATATCTATGAAAAATAAAAGTATGACTATTTGTTTGTTTGCTGTATATATTAATGTGTGTGGTACAATCTTTTGTCTTAAGAATTTTGTGTAGAAAAGTGTTGGTCATGGGGGAGAGCTAACACTCTTGTGCTGTCTTCCAGGTCAGTGAATAATTTCCTGATGACTGGGCCAAAAGTAAGCCAACTTTCTTTTGATCTTTTAAGATCTTTATCTTAAATCAGAGAGTCAAGCTATCATAGCACTGATTTAACTAGATCATTATTTTAAGATAAATGATTACTCTGTAAATGGTGCATGTCAGTGACATTTCTTTTTCTCACAGTGCATTCATTGTTGGAAATGATTTCTTAGAGTGTATATCATCTGATGCTAGGGTAGACTATAATTCATATTTTTTAGAATTCCTAGATTTGAACTACTTGAACCCATTTACATGGTAAAGGATCCAACTGTTTAGAACAGTTACAGTTAAAGACTTAACAGGAGATCAAACCGAATCTGAACTTAATTGATAGATAAGTTTATACAGATCATGTGAGCCTGCAATAGATTAACCCAAGATGTGTGTGTGTGTGTCTGTGTGGGTGGGTGGCTGGGTGTGGTTGTGTGAAAAGGATCAAGTTGTATAAGTATTTCTGCTGTTGCAGGCTTACCTGATCTATTCCAGTAGCGTAGCTGCAGGAGCTCAGAGTGGGATTGAAGAATGCAAGTATCAGTTTGCGTGGGAGCGCTGGAACTGTCCAGAACGAGCCCTTCAGCTTTCCACACACAGCGGACTCAGGAGTGGTAAGTGTGTGTGATTTGATAAAGGTCTCAGAATAGACTATTGTTTTGTGGAACCCAACACAGTAAACAAAAAATGTATTTGCTAGTCTAAATGAGCTAGCATACGGTTTTGTTAATCAGATACAGTAACATCAATCCAATCCTTTTGAACTATTTATTTACTGTAGCCACATACAGTACATACATTTCTCGAATCACTTGAACCACACATGTAGTAAATAGAAAGCCACCTAGATGTTACGGTGAAATGGATGTCCTCTTAATCTGAAGGGTGTGGGTCAAAGGTTTGCCTTAGACTCCTTTCACTGGGAATTCTTCAAGTGCTAAAAGGAAACCTGACCCAGTTTAGTGCCGACCCCTGCCTAATTGAGAGACTGCTGAGCTTATGCCAACTGTGCGCTTCACTGTTTGATTCAACAAACAAACCCATAAACAGTCATAAGTAAGTGTTTAATATCGTACTCTACATGGAAATGCAGGTGAAGTTAGTAGATATAAAAATTAATATTCTCAAAATGTGCTGATATGGAACAAAAATATGGAACAGAAATAGCTTCAAGCTCATTTCTATTTGCAGCAACCCGGGAGACAGCTTTTGTTCATGCCATCAGTTCTGCTGGGGTTATGTACACTCTCACAAGGAACTGCAGCCTGGGAGACTTTGATAATTGTGGCTGTGATGACACCAGGAATGGTCAACGAGGTAAGTACACATACTGTAAAAAAAGAACACGATGATGTACACAATGACAGACAACAGTAAAAACAACACTGTAAGTTTTGTATAAGTGGTCTGGAGTCAACCCCAGACCCCCCCAACAGGAGGCAAATATTTTTAGTTTATGTATTTCTTTGCAACTACATTTCAGGTGGTCAAGGCTGGCTGTGGGGAGGCTGCAGTGATAATGTGGGCTTTGGAGAGGCCATCTCCAAACAGTTTGTGGATGCATTAGAAACTGGGCAAGATGCGCGTGCTGCCATGAACCTGCACAACAACGAAGCTGGACGAAAGGTATCCTGAATGTCAAAAAAGGCTTCTCTAGTTTCTCCCACGGACTTTAGACTATGAGAGGGTGCTAGAGATAGTTTGCTAGAGTGGGGGATTTATTCCTGCATTACAAGATGGGACTTGAAACATAGGCAGCTCTCCTGACCACCAACAGAATGTAAAGTGCCTTTTGAATCATTTTTAGTGCTTCCAGTGATCGCTTACCACCCAAGAGTTTCATTCATGGCCTTATAAGCAAGGTGCCACTCATTCCCCCAACAGTGTTTGCGCTGTACCAGATGGGCCTATTTACAGCCTGTGAATGTCCTTTATGACAAACTCAACTCAAAATTCTTGGGATCAGTGGTGCGAGCTTAATTAGAGGACCTAGGGGGCCACACGTTGCAAAGGTTCTGTATTCTGTTTCTTCTCAAATAAGCATTTAGTTTTATTCTAGCAATAAGGATCTTACGTTTATGTTGGTCTTTGTTGCACTTGAGAGAGCCACAGGCATCACATCCATGCAGCTGAAGTGCTTTGTTTTTCCTGCCAGTACCCCGTCTGCAGGTTTTGTCAGCTCACTATGGCACCTGGAGCATCATTGTAACTAAAAAAAATGCAAAAGAATTCTTTTTCATTTCATCCTGAATGGACTAACCATTGGGTCTGCCTATGGCAGAAAACATGTTGACAATGGCCTTGCTAAATAAATACTCCCCTTTCCTGTGCTGAACAATTCGGCTCACTGTGAAACCTTGATTCTGCCTCCTATCAAGAGCAAATACCTCCCTGAGAAAAGAGACGCTTCCTTTCAAATGACAGATGTTTGTTTCATCTGAAGTCAAGATATATTGTGCAAGCACAAAAGGTGAAAAAAAGAGAAACACCCAAGCTTGAACCTTGAACCTGCTTTTCTTTATCCAAATGAATTCCTTTTTTTTTTCAATTGGATGTTTTGGACATATAGTCTGTGCAATAATGGATTCATTGTATGTTATCTTGAGAAATGATGAATTCAAATTCAAGTGTCTTTAAAATGTGGAAAAGGAGAACAAATGCTGAAATTAGTGAATAAATGATAGACAAAGATTGTTCATATAGAATTGCAGGTTAAGAGTGATGCATAGTTTTCTGAAGCACATTGGTAATTTCTTTCATTTTCCATCTTTTCTTACACCAGGCTGTGAAAGGGACCATGCAAAGGACGTGTAAATGCCATGGCGTATCTGGCAGCTGTACCACTCAGACCTGCTGGCTTCAGCTGCCTGAGTTTCGAGAAGTGGGCAACTACCTGAAAGAGAAGTACCACCGGGCTATTAAAGTGGACCTCCTGCGTGGTGCAGGCAACAGTGCTGCCAGTCGTGGGGCTGTCGCTGAGACCTTCAGCTCCATATCTCGTAAGGAGCTGGTGCACCTGGAGGATTCTCCTGATTACTGTGTTGAGAACCGTACGCTAGGCCTACCAGGCACTGAAGGCCGTGAGTGCTTAAAAAAGGGCAAGAATCTGAGTAAGTGGGAGAAACGTAGCTGCAAGCGGCTATGCAGTGACTGTGGCCTGGCTGTGGAGGAGCGCAGGGCAGAGACTGTATCCAGTTGTAACTGCAAGTTCCACTGGTGTTGTGCAGTAAAATGTGAGCAGTGCCGTAAGACTGTCATCAAGTACTACTGTGTGAGAGCTAAACAGGTCAAGAATGATAGCGCAAGTCGAAGAAAAAGCCTTCGTCTAAAGAAGAAGCACTAATGTTGACTTTAAGGCTTGAAAATGACACATTGTAATCCTTAATATATTCAACCTTGCAATTTTGACAGTGCATCAGAAAATAAAAACACTGACACTGAAAAAGAAATCATATACAAACAAATATATGATTAAAATCTAGAAAAAAATAATCGTAAAATATCACGTTAGGCATTGCTATCAATACGGAAACATCTCACACACACACACACGCACGCACGCACACACACACACACACACACACACACACACACACACACACACACACACACACACACACACACACACACACACACACACACGCACACGCACATATTGGCTGATATGTATTCAAAGATGTATTCAAAATATACCCAGTCACTTCAGCTTGCATTTATAAGCTAGCACTGACAACTGTATTTAACCATAAAATAGGGTTCAGTAGAATATGAATAAGACATTTTTTAAAATAGTGTCTCCCAGCATTCCAGCAACACAAATTTGTGTCTCTGTATTCTTTCTATTATAATACATCTGAAAAAAAAAAAAAAACTACCGTGTTCTGAATTGGGGATAATAATCATACTCTCTGTAAATGAACTGTAAATAAGATGAAGCACTTTGTATATTGTTAATTTATTTCATGTAGTGGTGTTTTGTTGGATAGATCTTTTTTTATTTTGTATTTCGTCCCACATTCTTTTATGATTAAAAATATGTAATGTGCCCTTTAATAGCTCATTTTTTCTGTATTTGGTAAGTATGTGTTTTACGAATAGAAACTGCACTCTTGTGTATTGTCACTATAAGTGGTTCGAAATGATTATGGGTAATCTGATTATTTTATTATAAATGTTGAACCTGCATGAACATATCAAATGAAATATACTGCATATAAATCCAGTGTGTATACTTCTATGAACTCCTGCTTATTTTAAAGAGTACTTATATACTAACTGTAGATTGTTTGCCAGGATTGTAAATTTTTAAGCATGTCATATAGATTTGCTAATTCTTTTTTGTATTTAGTGTCAGATAACCCTGGGGCACAGAAACAATAAGCAAAGAGTTTTAATTATAGTCTTCCTTCCTTCACGCCTCTCTCAATTTCTTCTTTTCAAATGCCCTTTTTTCTATCTAAGTAATCCTCAAAGAACTCCCAACGCCTTGGCACTTGGATGTTTCTTTACTGTTTAATACTGGTTTAATTAACTTTGTGGAGACAGAGGGAAAACATGGACCAAGTCGCCCCTCAAATTATCTTGCCTCTAATTTTGTATGCTAATCTCCTTTTCACGCCATCATCTTGGGGAAAAAAATGTTGGGAAACTTCATGTGGCCTGTATTGGGCTTCCTGTGGATGTTTTATTCCAAGCCCACCTATTTGGCTCTTTTCACTCCTCTAGGGCCTTCCTTTGCTCGATTTAACAATGAATGGCGAGCTAATCAGCTCCCTCGGTAATGCACCACTGCTGAAGAAGCTAATCCCCCTCTCCTCCTCCTTCAATAGCCTGTCGCCTTCAAAGGGACTTTGGGAAAAGGCTTTGCATGGATTCACACTATTTGATGAATAGAAGTTAGTTCAAGTATTGTACCTAGACAAGGAGGGTTCATAAACAAATACTTGCCAGCTTCCATCCCACCTGCAGAAGTGCCAGCCCTACTGTAGCATGCAGCGACAAAACTAAGACCCAGCAAAAGTGATATCCTATTAAAACAGCTAATTAAATCTGCACCAAGTGATGCATTAATAGTCTTGCAAGCATAGACTGCTTTACTGAACTTGCTTCCTCTTTATTTGGGATTTATCCTTTCCAAGTTATTAGTCATCTGAACTAATAAAAAAAAAAGATTTTTACCAGTTCACTTTCAGTACATTGTAACTTTCCAGCAGGTCTTTATTTAATTATTTATTTTAAACATTTTTTAATAACATCACCTCTATTATAATTATAAGTTATTATGGTTGTTGTTGCTGCTATTTTAATGGTTATCACATAAACTTCCTGTCACAATTATCACATGGATCCTTTTTAATATGGAAAAACACAGCATTATAATCACAGAATTGTTGTTTTGATGCATACAGAATACAAAAAAAATACAGCTATATAACTGAAAAAACATATCTATATTTTTTACAACTGTAATAAATCTAATTACGTTCAATTTTGTTCCACTTTGTTTAGTCAAGAATAAGGCTGTCTTGCCACTTACAGTGATTTGCAGTGAGCAAATTCTTGAGGTGTTTTATATCTGAAGATTAGGAGATGTGCACACACATAGGTTTAAATCTGCTCACATGATTCAGGAGGTCAGTGTGCATTTCCGATGTCACTGAACCATAAACTCTACATGGCACGCTTTTCTGAGAAACAACATATATATGTACTACTTACAAAACAAGAAATACTAATGCATTGAAGAGACTTTTAAAATACTACAGATAAAGATAAGTACAGAAAATTTGTAGCAATTTTTATGTTAGCAAATGATTTAGGTTATGTCTTTATTATTTGTTTGTTTGTTTGTTTTCATTTTGATTTTCTTTCATCAAGTAAAGTGATGATACAACCTTGTAAAGGATGTAAAGAAACACACAACACCAGCGAGAGAAATAATGAATGTGACTTTAATGTATTAAGCTAGTTCTTTTCTTTTTTTTTCCAATCCTTTTTAAATCAAATCTTTATAGTAAAACTTTGGACTTTTTGACAACCCCAGCTTTTCTCACACTATAAGATTTACATTTACTTAATGTTTTATGCCAAATGACTTGCATATGCAGCTCAGTAGTTGATATCTAAAGGTCTTAGTAGGTTCAGGATGAAAATATTTAGCATACTACAGAAGTGTGTGATTTCATGAGGACATGAGAGCAATGCCACAGTTCCATCTGCTGGTGAAATGAAAGAAGTTGCATAACGTGTCTGTATCAGACTATGGTCACATTTATAATCCTAATGAACTTCACCATGTTTTGTTGAGTTGTGTCTTAGGTTTGCATATCATAGAGGCACCCATTGTTTTTATTTAAAACTTTTATTTAAAACTTTTAAATAAAAAAGAAACAAAGCAACAAATAAAATAAATATAATAAAAATAAATAAATAAATGAAATAAAAAATAAATTAAGTCATGTAAAATAATATTCATGTGAAATAAAGAGCCTATATTTATACATCCTTTTTTGTACCCCAGAGTTGTGAACATTGTTCTGAGCAGTGAATCAAATGAATCAAAACTAACTTGATTCACAGTAATGGAAATTAAAACTTATTAAGCATGTTTTTTTGTCATGGAAATTATAGCTCAAAGGACCTATTTAATTATTTGACTCTATTTGTAAGTGAATCAAACGATCTATGCTTTGATTCCTTTGATTTACCACCAAGTATCACATCAGGGTCAGTTCAGCACTATAATTCAGGTCAGGAATCTAGGTCCAGGCTACACATACTATATATATAATGTTAGTGCTTACTGTGCTGACTCTCATCTCTGAACCTTTCCCTTTTAACACACATGGTATACAATGAATACCCCATAAAAATGACAAATTTTGTGCCAAAATCTACTCAGAACAACAAATCCTTTGAATAATCTTTTCTACTAGTTTTGAACTAATTGACTTTTTGTCATTTTCTGCACGTTTTCTTAAGGTACTGTTATAATTCCCTGCTCTCTTCCTAAAGCAACTGCAGCAGATATTAAATTGTTTTTATTTTATTTCATAACTCAGGACAAAGCAAGATCTTATGATCAAAGGGACCTAGCTGTTCACATCATGCAGGACTTGTCATGGACCTGTCACAACAACCTCTTAAAGAAGGTCCGGCAGCAACTTTACCATCTTAGACATTTAAAAGTACCATGTCAGGTGCTAAGAACATACTACACCTGCACCATTGAGAGCATCCTGATGGGAAGCATCACAGGCTGGTTTGCAATGCAGGAAAGGTGAGCTCTCCAGAGACGATCAGCAGAGTTTATCATCTGCACTGAGCTCCCTGACCTGTAGCCCATATACAGCAAGCATTGCTGGACCAAGGCCAGGGAGATTGTGAAGGACCTCAGCCATCACAATAATGGACTCTTTTTTCTGTTGTGGACAAGGAAGTGATCTGCTCCCTGAAGGCAAACACGGAGAGAATGAGAAGGAGCTTCTTTCCACAGGCCATTCGGGACCTAATCAGGAGAACACCTAGAACCTGAAATAATCCATTTAACACCCACTACCTTGGATTTTCTGCACATCAGTTTGTAGAGCAATTTGCTCTACACTGCACATTTTGCACTTAATAACAACATTTAATGATATTCATTAATTCATTCATAATACATCACTTTATTTCCATATGATTTCAATATTCAATATTTCAACTATTTATTTCCCCTGTTAAGTTCATTACCATTACTGCAAATGTCACGTTACTGTTTTTGATTTTCTGTCATGTTATTGCTGGATAATGTATAATGACAAAATCACATACATGCATTATTGCTTCACAACTCTCTGAATATTTGTTTCGAGTTGTGAGTCACTGCTCATACCCTGAACACACACACACGTTTTATTATACTTGTCAAGACGTTCCACTGATATCATTATTAAAAGTATGTCTCATTAAAGGTATGGTGGGATATACAAAATACAAACACACACACACACACACACACACACACACACACACACACACACACACACACACACACACACACACACACACACACACACACACACACAGCCTATTACATGAACAGCTAGCACATCATGTAGCTTGTTAATTCATGAAAGTTTGAATTTGAGCCTTGTAAATGGAACTCATTATTTGTATTTTACCCTCCATTTACCATGGAATTTAAATTGGATTTATTTAAAAATCTACACACAATAACCCATTAAAGAAAGTGAAAACAGTTTTTAGGAATGTTTAAAATGTACTAAGAATCAAAAACCTTGATGCCCGATGACGCCTGAGATAGGCACAGGCTCCCCGTGACCCGAGCTAGTTCGGATAAGCGGTAGAAAATGAATGAGTGAATAAAAATCAAAAACTGAAATCTTAAGCATTAAGACCCTTTATTCAGTATTTTGTAGAAACACTTTTGACAAACTTTGCACATCTGGATTTAGGCAATATAATATATTCATACAGAAATGGGTTTTTGTTAAGTGGCATCTCCAGGTCTCTTGAAATATGTGTCTTAATATCATATCTTAATAATGCTGTCATAATGCTCACACCACCATGGTTCAGTATATGGCATGGTTTTATCATAGTTGATAAGTAGTATCTGTTTTTATTTTTTTCTACAAAATATCGCACTTGGAGACTTGGATTTCAGCACAAAACGTTTGCCTCATCAGACTAGAGAATAATTTTCTTTCTGCTCTCAGAGTAAATGCCTGTCATATGCCTAGCCACTCTACTATAAAGGCCTGATTAATAGGGTATTTGTGACATGCCTGTCCTTTTGGTATACTCTTGCAGCTCTGTGGAGGACCTCTGAAGCTACGTTAGAGTCACCACTGGATTCTTAAACACCTTTCTGACCAAAGCCCTTTTAGCTCTAGGAAAAGTCCTGGAGATTCCAAACTTTATACATTTCAGAACAGTGGAGGTCATTGTGCCCCTGGAAACATTCAACGTTTGTTTTATACCTTTTCCAGATCCCAACATAAGATCTCATAGGGCACTTTAGCACTGTACTTTTGTTTATTTTCAATGTTTTTTAAGGTGTTCATATCCTTCTTATGATGTTGATTTTCCATAACCCTTAAAAGAAGACAATAAATGTTATGACATCGGTTGAAGCGTGTTTTTTTTTTATCAGAAGAAAACGTTCAGGGGCTGTTATAGGCATTTTGTTGTTTTCTTTTTTCAAAAATTATGTAAATGCAACCATTTCTGTGTTGTTTTGCTAATGTATGATACCTTGAAAAGGGATTTGGAGATAAGTCTTTACAAATCTTTAGAAAGAAGATTCTTCTACCTTCACCATTAAACCAGACTTGATTCTCTACATACAATACGTTTTTTTAACCTTATTTTGAAAGCTACTAAAATTACATTTTGCATTTATTTATTATTTATAACTAAGTTTGTTTTAAAAAGGGCTTTGTTTCATTGCACCTCTGGCTACATTTTTACTGTTTTGAATGCTGAGCCATGAGGAGTTGGCAACCCTGATTAGTGATTGAACATAGGGATGGGCGCGTGTCAAGACCACAGTTAAAAGCATTTTAAAATATTGACAAAATTGTATTTCTTTTTTTCCCCTGTTATTTACCATTTAAATACTAAAATGCACAATGGTGTTCCATTTAAATAGTATTCGAGACTATATTCGCTGTTCATACAATTAACTGGTGAATCAATGTTGCAGCGAACAATGAGTTCAGATGAATCATGCGCTGTTCGATTCACAACATCAAAAATCGCAACATCAAAAATCCCTTGTCTTCATATGTGTGCACCTTCTCAGTGAAGGAAACATATCTCTCACACATCTTCCTGGAGAAAAGAGACGTTACGGGAGCAGGTAAAACACTGTTTCTTTCTCGGTGAGGTTCGATTTGACCGATTCGTTTAAAAGAATCGAATCATTAGTGAATCACCTTTGGCATGTTATTGTGCTTGTTTACGTACAAGATGAACATTTTATAGTATTAATTTCGAAATAAAACAGTTTATGAAGGTATATATAAATGATGATTTAGTTTATTAGCGTTCTCTGTGGCTCTTAATAATAAAAGGGGGGAGAGAGAGAGAGAGTGAGTGAGTGAGAGAGAGAGAGAGAGAGAGTGAGAGTATCGTACCAGTGAGTCAGTGTGTCTGGCTTCACGCCTCCGGAACAGAAAACACAGCGCCGTCACTGGTGCTAAACAAACCGGAGCTATAACGTGAGCTGCAGAATCCGTCTGTTCAGCTAGCAGACTTTCTGCGGGAAACTCAACAGCTCCGAATTACCTAGTTGGTATCAACTTCCTATAACCTTTTTATTACCCTATAGTGGAGAAAAACAACACCTGAAAGGACAATCACCCACACAGAGAGACGGAGACGGAGGAAATGGCCACAGCAACAGTGGCTGAAGCCGAGCCGACATCCACCGATGCAGCTAACGTTTTATTAGATGCTCACGGCTCGGGCTGGACTGACGACCAGCTTCGCAAATACCCGTTTCAAACAAAACAAATCCCACGACTTTCTCATACAGACCCCAGAGCAGAGATCCTAATCAACAATGAGGTAACGCTTGTGTTTACATGTATATACTCTACGTATGTATCTGAGCAGGTGGAGAGCTAGCTAGTTACTATTAGCTTGCTAAGTCATGCCGTATTGTTGATGTTTTTAAACAGGCAGGTTATCTAACACTGTCATGCTGATATGTTAGACTAGTCTACATGTCTAGCCCTATATCCTATTTAACGCTAATTTAGCTGAACGAACATTTCAGTGGCTGTAGTTCTTTAAACCTCCACAAAACACACCATACACTTCTCTGTCAGCTCTCCAGTAATACAACTGTCATTTTCCGTTAGTTTATTTATTTGACCGTAAATAACGTCGGATATGCAGGATACCGTGTTTATTTTAATGGGTTTACATGACTGTGCTGCATCTTAAAGCACGTAGGATGCACAGATTTACCTGTAGACTAATGAGCTTTACTGAAGCCTAGAAGCTGCAGCTTTAGTCACATTAACGTTAGCCGTAAAACTCCTACTGGAGTGTAAACAGGCCGAGCTCGGTGTCACGCCTCCACGGTTTATTGGTGCAAGTGCAAATCGAGTTATTCCCAAAAGAATCTTTTTTATTGAGATCTCGGCTTTAAGGGTAGCTTTTTTTTTATTTCTAAACATCACCAACCTCAACAAGAACAACAACAAAACCGCTCTGAAATACGCTTTTAATATATTGTTTTGTTTATTTGCTTGTGATGTGTCGTTTGAGAACGAGTCGGATCTTTGAACCGACTCTTTTAGGTGAACTCCGAGAGCCGTAAGTGAGACTTTTTTTTTTCACTTTTACTGAAATAAATATTTGCAAATAAATAACCACATGCACAGAAAGGCAAATAAATAAAAAGTCAATGATGCATACTTTTAGTCAACGCACATTTGTAGTGTGAATGAGTATGAATTCGTTTAATAAAATACAATACAATGCTAAGATTTATGTTAATTAAACCACTTCGACTGTAGTTAAAGAAGGACCTTTTTGGATGCCGAAAGAGTCGGTTCTTATTTGTGAGATGAACCGAATGATGTGACTCACCTAAAAGAGCCGGAATTCACATCAAAATGTCGTGCCGCCTGTGGCCTCGCTTTGGCCGCTATGTGGTGGTGTTTAGCCCGCAGATCTGCTTAAACCGAAAAGCTGTACGTTCCTGCAGTCACGTAGCACTGCACGCGCACGCACGCACACCCGCAGACAAACAGCACACGCGCTTTCATAGGCACTTACCTTATCTAACATGCTGGCAGATTATAGCAGTGTAACAGTCAGCAATTAGATATTTTTTACGAAACCAAGCCCAAATGCACGTGTAAAGATCACGTTTAAGTTCTACTTTATTTTATGTTGCATTACCCTTAAGGAGTTAAATTTGCCTTAGTTTTAATAAGTCCAATGTCTGAATGTGAACATATGTGTGGGTTTGGGAAGGGACGTAACACACATTCATTTTCATTTCAGATAGTTTCAAAATGATTACATTTTTTATTTATTTATTGAAGTGCTAAAACATTTTTATATACTATATTCATATCAAATGGTTTTATATAATATAATAACTCCTAATCAACATATTAGACCTAATGGGCTCATAGTGTATACACTTTAGTTTAGCCAAGTTATGACCCACAGCCAGCATTTGCCAGCAACATTACTAACGTGTCCATCTAGACAAGACTCAAATGATCAGATGACTGCAAGGTTGGACAAACAGGTCAGTTTGTTTCTGATTTCCTCAGAGAAGGAATAAAACTCTGACATGGCTAATGGCCATGGTGATGGAAAAATAATCAGAGTGAAGCACCTTAAAATGCAGTAAAAGAAATGGGTATGGTAGGGCCAGGGGTTATTCCTTGAAATGAAGCCTTTATTTTGTCACATATACATTACAGCACAGTGAAATTCTTTCTTCACATATCCCAACTTTGTAAGTTGGGGTCAAAGTGCAGGTTCAAACATGATGCAGCACCCCTGGAGGTGTTCAAGGCCTAACTGTGGTAGCTTGGAAGCGCTAGGCCTTGAACTTCGATCATCATTCCAATCCAGTGCCTCAAGTGCTTGATTTACCACTGCCCCTTTTAGATTGCACAAGAAAGTGTAACAATTTAAAAAATGTAAATTGTAAAATATCAAATCCATTATGGGAAAAACTAATATTATCTACCCAGACATAATAGTCTTTTTTTAAGTAAAGCTGTAATTATACAAAATTAAGATGGTATTATCCTGACAAGAAAACGACATGTTTTCTTTTATTTTCTTCTGGTTGAGTTGAGCTGAACAGGACTGTATTTGGTAAATGTGACATCGAGGCTACTAAATTGCTAACCAGAATCATCCATCAGATTACATCAGCCCCATGAGTTTAGAAATTTCATTTCACCTGCTTTAATAATGAAATCATAGATGGGTTGGATTGGCAGCAAGCCTTGTTTAATCCTGGTGGAAATATGGTCACATCTTCACTACAAAATCAAAGTTAAGCACTGGGATTAGCCTTATATGATGTAGGTTTATCCAAAGGCATTTGTTATCTGTAACTGTAACTTGTAACTGACCAGAGCTTTTGACTATCTTCCTTCATGGAACTGGGTAAATGAATTGTGTTTGGACACCACTGTTTGTATTAGGCTTGACCTATATTATTTCTTGTTAGGCTAAATGTAGGGGATTTAGAAGTCTGTTTATATCTGTATACTTATACATAATAATTCTGCCATTTTTATTTTGTAGGAACCTGTGGTGTTAACAGATACCAACTTAGTATATCCAGCACTCAAGTGGGACATCAATTACTTGCAAGAGAACATTGGCAATGGGGACTTTTCTGTGTACATTGCTGAAAACCACAAATTCTTGTATTATGATGAGAAGAAAATGTCAAACTTTGAGAACTTTGTGCCAAAGTCACGCAGAATAGAGATGAAGTTTACTGAGTTTGTAGAAAAGATGCATCAAATGGAGGAGCTGAATGGAAAACAGAGGTAAGGTGTTTTAATGAATCATTTACCTGTTACAAAAACATCTTGGCTCATATGTCTTTATGAAAACGATATTTTCCGCACAAATTTAATTTGCTAGTTTTGCTTCAAGCCTTTAGGGCAAATTGCTGTAACAGCAGGTGTGCAATAGAATAGAAGGCTTTATTTTGTCACATATACATTACATGACAGTGAATTTCTTTCTTTACATATCCCAAATTTGGAGTGCAGTGAGTGTTGAGGGCCTTGCTAAGGGGCCCAACTGGGGCAGCTTGGTAGTGCTAGGGCTTGAACCCTCATCCGCCAATCAACAATCCTGAGCCTGGCTCGCTTTAGCCACCACTCTGAAGTTGTGAAACATGTCAAGGTGCATGAAATCCAATGAGGAAATAAAATCACTGCTAGGCGTCAGCCAACTAACAAGCAGAAAGAACATCGACCTCTTCATGCACTTCTGTCACTGCCTTAATTAGACATGTTGTTTTGAAGCTTAGAAAAATAAACAATCGCATTTACATACAATTAGAGAGAGGTTTAACAAGATGTAATCTTTACCACACATTATTCATGTCTATATCTCAACTTTCTGGATATTATATATGCTCCAATACAACCATTAAATAGTGCTTTGCAATCAATGCCAGCATGCAGCTGGCCATTTTATACAGTACAGCGTGTTCCTCTGTGGGTTGAATTTTAGCTCGGCGGTCTAATGTTAGCTATATGTGTTTTCTCATTGTAGTCTGGCTCAAGCAACACTTGGCATAATTTTGCCTGAGCTCAGGGAATATGATGATGCAAATTATTTCTCTGAGCTTGATGCTCTCTTCTGACATTAAATATTTAGCAACCTGCACACAAACTGTAATAAAGTTATAGTTAAAATAACATTAATTTATAAAAAAAAAAAGGTTAGTAGTATTTATGACAATGCGTTTGGTCAATTTCAAACGGCCTGTTCTGTATTTAATTCAGAATTGTCTTTCTTTTAGTTGGCGTTTAATACTTAATCTGTGCCGAGTCAGTTTATGCTCATTTTACATACAGGGCAACATTTATTTTGGTAAAGTGGAATAGGACACAGACTGCTCTATTTGTGTTACACTACTTGTGTAAGTTTATGTATACCATTGACCTGATTAGTGTTGACTTTGCTGTAACTTAATGCAAAACCTTCCTAGTGCAAACTTCCTAGTACAGCTTCTTTTGCTTTGTCCCTGTACTTCCATTTTCCTGTTTGACATTTTAAATTGTGTTTTCCAGATCTGCTCTGAATGTCTGAGATGATGATGATGATGATGATGATGATGATGATGATGATTTTATTATTGTCTTGTTTATTGTATGACACAAAAATGGTCTGGTATGAAAAGATTAGTGCTAATCATATAGTGTACACTATGACAGATGGATTTTAACTGTGTCATTGATCTTTTATTATTCATTGTTTAGTTGCTGAGTTGCATGACTTTATTCATTGTTTGCCAAAAGTACATTTGACATGGAAACCTATCAGGCCACTTTGTGTACTTTTCCACTGAGCTGTAGTTTAAATATTATATCTCTTATCAAGACGCATGATTTACTTCTAAAAAAACGGCACAAGGTGTTACACTGAGCTGCCAGTTTGTTGGTTAATGTACCCAGTATTTATGTTCTGCTTTATAGGTGCATCTTGTACATGTTGTAGTTATTAAAAGTAGTTAGTTAGATATTGAAAGTAATTGATGAACAGAAAAATAAAAGTCTGTATTTTTAATTTTCTGTCAATTCTATGACTTTTGTAGTCAATGAACCTTTTTTTTTTTTTTTTTTTTTTTTTAAAGAGTATACTTGCAGCAAACCCTGAATGACACAGTCGGGCGGAAAATTGTCGTGGATTTTCTGGGATTTAATTGGAACTGGATCAACAAACAACAAACCAAACGAAACTGGGGGCAGCTAACATCAAATCTGCTGCTCATAGGCATGGAAGGTACATATCATAGCATGGTGTATTGCATGCCATTTAGTAGCGTAGACATTCACACAAAAACACTGATATGATGTTATATTTAATTGTCTGATATTTACGTATCTCTGCTGTTTTTTTTTTTTTTTTTTTTTTTGGCATGCTTCTGATTCTCTTGCATTGAAAAGGCAACGTGACACCAGCACATTATGATGAGCAGCAGAATTTCTTTGCACAAATCAAAGGTTACAAGAGATGCATCCTTTTCCCACCAGACCAGTTTGAATGTCTCTACCCTTACCCTGTTCATCATCCATGTGACCGGCAGAGCCAGGTATTAATAATTCAAAAAATCTACCTAAAAGAAAATCTTGAACTAGAAATATGAAATATTATGTAATGAATAAAACACAGCACGTGCTGTTATAGGAAAATAATCAACAGTTCGAGTGATGTCATGGATTACCACCTAGAAGCTGATTATTTTCTAATTTGTTTGCATTGTCAAATGTGTGTGTTAAACCAGGAATAAAACATTATTATGTTTTATTCCTGGTTTAACACACACATTTGACAATGCAAACAATTTTTAAGGCATTATTGATCAATAAAGATGGTACAACTTCCTGTTATCACTTGTTATAGCGGCTATAAACCATGGTTCTCTCAGCAGCTGCTTTTTTCATTTAAAGTTAAACCAAATATGCAGCTCGTCATGTTACTGAGAAACCAAAGTCCTTTTTTTTTTAAAGACTTTTTAATGCTTCTGTAAGTGCTAATACTGCTGACTGTTTCCAAATAAACACCTCCTTACAGAAAATATTCAGTATGTACAAATACACAGCTTATTTAACACATTCAACTTACCGGTTGTTTCTGTAGAAACTGTCATGCATTAGACTGAGCACATTATAAAACATATGGTGGTTTAATGTCCATGTAAAACCTTTAATTATTGCTAATGCTGTTATGAGGAAACGCCAATCTATAGTTGTTGTTTCTTGCATTGCAAGTGTTTTAGTTACTGCTTTTAGTATTTTATAGTATATGCACATTGACAAAATAATTCCTAATTGCATTTTTTTTTCTGTATTGTAGGTCGATTTTGAAAACCCTGATTTTGAAAGGTTTCCTAAATTTAAAAATGCCTTTGGATATGAGGCTGTTGTTGGTCCAGGTGATGTGCTGTACATTCCTATGTACTGGTAAGAGGCACTTAGTTTGATTTAGTTACAATATTGGGGTTTTAAATGATTTAATCAAATCCTATTGAATTCTAGTTGGTTTGAATGGTCAGGCTAATTTTTTGTGGATTTTTCAGCTATAGAAATTCATGAGAAATCAATAGACAAGCCATGAAAAAAAATCTTTATAAACTAATTAGACTGAAACACTATTTTTTTAAATAATTGAGTTAAACTGTGTGCTGTCCAGCTGAACATAAACTGCAATGTGTAACACATGCTTTTTGTTTGTATTGCAGGTGGCATCACATTGAGTCCTTGTTAAATGGAGGAGAAACCATCACTGTCAACTTCTGGTACAAGGTAATTTATGTGCAGACTGATTTTGCAGCCAGAATTAAACTCTCCACCTGCCATTTCACCCCCAGTTCAACACTAGGTTGAGGTCAACACTAATCCACACAAACCATGAAAGCCATGTCCACATATAACTATAACTCTCTCTCTCTCACTCACTCACTCTCACTCTCACACACACACACACACACACACACACACACACACACACACACACACACACACACACACACACACACACACACACACACATTGTCATACAGGAACAGATTTGGGCTACTTGGTTCCAGTTAAGGGAAACTGTACTACTAGAGCATACAAAGCCATCCTATGCAATCTTGGGCTTCCATTTTCTAATTTGTATAATAAATCATGTCTCCTAAAATTAGATTTAGTTAAATTGTTTGTTACAGACTCTTTTGTCCCTAGGAATTTCTAATCTACTTTCAGAGCCTAGCATAGATTGTGTATAATAATACGAATAGTTTATAATATGTTTAAGAGAAAATTAGTGGCTTTAGATAAAGGTCCTTCATGAGCTCAAAAACATGACAGAATCTGACTTTGACACCCCTGATTCAGAGAGTCACTTTATACAACCAAGTGAATCTTTTGTAAAAATGGTAAACAAACTGCTAAGCTTCTGCCTATGCATCAAAAACAACATGGGATATTGAACACCCAAAAATATTTTGAAATTGATTTGGAAATAATTTCTCAAATGATCTCCTAATAACCATTTGTGTAGCTCGATATGATCCCTAGTTCTCAGTTTACCCACCATTCCACAAGTTCTGCACGAATGCACACATTGTAGAACCCGTTACTCCCGGAGCTCACAGACTCGTTTCAAAACTGCCTGTAATGTCAATCCAGACATACAAAGCTTTTTGTATTCATGTGATCTCATATCACAAGTGAAACATGCCTGTGTTGTTCTTTTCAGGGTGCACCCACTCCAAAGAGGATAGAATACCCACTGAAGGCCCATCAGAAGGTGGCCATTATGAGAAACATTGAAAAGATGTTAGGAGAAGCCTTGGGGGACCCACATGAGGTACTGAGAAGTAGAGCATTCAATCACAGTGTTTTTTCTTTCTATTTTTAAACACTGGAGAAGTGCACTGGAGATGGTCCTTCTGTCTTTTGACCTTAACCTAGATACAAAAATATTTGTAGCTAACCTGCTTTTAAGCAAAATTAGAAATTGAGCATACAGGTTTTGACAGCTGTTCTGGAATTTATATAAAACCTTTTTCACATGAGAGTTTCCTTGTTCACATCCACAAGCTATAAAATAGTACCAGTCATCATGTTTGGTGTGAGCAGTGCATATGTTCACACAGTCTTTCCACTGATAGTGTCTAGACCAGGCGAACAAATTTCTGTGTGAATTTTCTGAGAGTTCAAGCTACATTCCTTTAAATTCATGATTTATAATAAATGCCTTCTGTAATAATTTGAAAATTTTAAGAAGTTAAAAATATGAAAAGTAAAAGACTAAAAACCAAATATTCCTAGTGCTTAATTACAGGTGTAGAGGGAAGTGTTGTGTTGTTAGAGGAAAATAATCCATGTCGGTTGTGTCACACCACCAGCATGGTTTATACTTGATGCATGACATAAGCAACGTTAATGCTGCTTTATTCTTCACATACTTGATGTGTATCTTTTGTACATCCGAAAGATTTAAAGGCTGTAGACAGTGTGCCAGAGCCAAAACATCCTAGTCCATCAGGTTTCCACATCAAACTGTGAAATGGCAAACAATTTTATGCAAAGTGACGTTAAACACACAGACAAGCTCCGTCTCTCTTTAAACGTTCCACTGTCATCATGATTGCTATTATGGGCTATATCAAAAAATAGAAAACTCTCACTTTAAATTTAAAGGTATTATCTAATCTAGAAATTCCAGAAGGCTTTTTTTTCAGTAGGGTTGAGGCTACATGAGAGGTTTTTAAAACTGTAATAGAGAAAAATTTGTTGTGTTTGTATCTAGAATAGTACATAAGAATGTGATTTGACACACAACTAGTTCATTTAGCAGAGCCAGATGGACAGGAGACATGTTCATTTTTGATGAACTGTATTGTCTGCAGCTTGTCAGCATGCTGAAAGCGAAAATATCATCACAGATAAAATTATTAATTAAATATGTCTTGTCTGAATGTCAATCATGGAAATATTCCAAAATATTAGCACATACAATCCATCTTTTAATTTTTCTCAGATTAATTTGTAAAGTAATTGAATAAAACAGAAGGAGATTGTGTGTTTTTATGACCGTCCGTAAATATTGTGGCCTCATGTGGGGTCCCGTCTCCTAGTCTGTCTGCCCTACACTTAACCCAGGAACAAAGGCTGCAGTTGTTTTGCAGTTCCTACTTTTAAGGCATGGTCACACTACACTTTCTGCTCCAATGACTTCCATTCATCTGCATGTGGATGCTAAAGACCGAATGTTTTTTTAAAACTCTAAACTCTTTGAATTTGTAACATGCAAAGACGTGATAGAAGAATGGAAGAATGATTTGTCACGGTGTGCCCTCTTCACAAAAGACAATATAGGAAAAGAACTGAGTATAGCAGTGTAGGAAATATCATGACCGCACATGACCATGAAGTTATCTGGGTAGCTTGTTGCTAACAAGGAGAAAAAAACCCCAAAAAACTCTGTATGCCCAATATCCGTTTGCAACAGTCTATGAAGAAGTATAGTCATTATCAGTCTGTTACTCTGGGAAGCACAATCATGTGGTTTTCATAAGCTGTTGATGTAGTAAATTATAACGGACTTTGTTATTCCATCTTTCGACAGGTTGGTCCACTGCTGAACATGATGATCAAGGGGAGATACGAGCAGGGTCTGAGTTAATCGGCAGTTTACCTCCAGCGTGCTGTATGTAATAGAGCATAGGGATGTGGATGGATTTGTACTTGTCTCTACATTCAGATTGTTCAATTAACTGCATGACAGCATTTTAGCTGCAATCATTTCAGTCTGCTTTGAATATCTCCATCCGCTAAAGGACGGTACCACTAGAGAAGATTGATTTGATTTCGAGTCCTCATAACAGTTGATATATATATTGATTAGTTGTACGACGCAGTGTGGGAGAAAATAAACTTTCGGAGCACACGCCTCTGCAATAGCACCTGTTTTTCGTTGTTCGTTACCTTGCCGGATTAGATGACTGTCAATTTTAAGAGTGCTTCCAGCAAGCCCAAGTTGTGTTGCTAGCAACTTTTTACTTTAAACTGTAATTTATGTAGGTTATAAAGTTTTTGAATTTTGAAACCAGTTCTTTAGCTCTTTAATCCCCCAAAAACACCTTAGAAAAGTGTAGTGTACAGAGTCACAGTAGTGACATGCAGGAAGCATTGTTTTAAACCTCTGAAGGAATCAGACTGTTGATAGGATTTAAAAAAAAATATGTTTTGATAATTGCTACAATTTTTTGATCTTTCTGTGCACATTGTCATTTGTTTGTTTGACACTTTGCATTGGTTTTACACATGGTACAATTATTAAATGCTTCTTTTACGATGTTTTAAGACTTTTAAGTCTTTGTGTGAATTGAATAAAAATATGTATTTTACTGTAAGAAAGTAATCTGTCCCACATAGGAATGATGCTTCTTTATATAATGACACTGAATCTGAAAGTCAACCCCCTTTTCCTGAGGCTACTTCAGCATTATTAAAAGAATTATACAAATAACTAAAATCTTAAATATCCTGCTTATTTATTAATTGAGATCTGAATAACTAACTGAATAACTTTCCAGATTAGACTGATTTGCACTTGGGCTGTTTTTGTAATGTCTTTTTTTTTTGTTCTGTTCTGATTATCTTCAGTAGCAGAATGTTTATGCTGATTTTAATCACACATCTCTGGACACAAAAGATCTAAAAAGATCTTGTCTTGTTCTAAAGTGATTATTGCAAAGAATTGAATTATTTTGTGGGTTTTTGAAATTGTTAGACTTTGCATACTTGGTTTTGTATACGCTCACTGTGTATCTGCTGTGTGCCAAATTGATTTCCCTGTGATTGCACGCAAAGCTAAATGTGTCCACCACAAGTGTCTCAGCTTTTTTTTTTTGGTGTAGTTCTTGTTGATAACATATCGATGGCTTGACTGTACTTTGAATTGGAAGACATGGTTAGAATAGCTACAGTAGTGCTTTTTACTTCACTTTTTATTTGGATAGCACTTATTCAGTTGGAGTATTATCACTTAAAATGTCTGGGTAATTGTCACTGGACATAGAAAGCACTGGATTTTGAAATGTCAACCTCTCTGGTAGACAAATGCTATTCCAGGCTCATCCCGGCTGTACAGTCTGTAAACTGGGCCGTACTGCACTATAAACACAGGTTAATATCACAGCTGTGAATGCACACATTTAGATAGAACTCTAGGCTCTGTTCCAAACAGCACACTCATGCCTACTATGAAGTATGCTTAATAGTAACAACACCTATTGTGTAGAGGTAGGTTTTAAGCCCAAAATGCCTCCAGTTGTGATTGCTCAGTATTACAGAAGTATAATGAGAGGAAAGTGTTTTTTGCACATCAGTGTTAATGATGTCACTGTTGCTGAGAGTGACAGTAAAGAGCAAAATCTCAGCAATAGCTTGCATTTTAGCAGCTACCAGCCATTTAGTACAGATTTCTTGATCAAGCAGCCGTGTCTGTGTATCGCCGGCCTGCCATCCTGTATCTGTGCTCATTCTGTGGTGTAAACATTACATATCTCACGGAATGGATTAGTCTCCTATCATTTTATCTCCCGTGTATCTTGTTCTTTTGCCTGTATAAAACATTTGAAAATGAACCAGTGTTAGCAAGCTGAATATAAACCTAATAAAAAGCGTAGCATTGGAGTTGAAGTGATGTTTGGAGTATCCAAACGAAATATTACAGGGTTGTCAGAGATTTCGTTCAATTTAAATCTTAATTGCCATATAGAATTGCAATTATTTCCCATGTACATAAAAATATAAATAAGAGTAATTTTTTTTGCAGCTTTCACCTTCAAATATCTGCAAACCTGCTATTGATTCCCTGGTAGCTTGTTTCTGATAATCCTTTCCTTGGATTACTTCTCAGATTTGTATAATGTTTAGCTTTATATTTGTAAGAAATCTTATCAGTATGTAGGGTACCATCATTTTTGGTGACGGAAACCAAAGCTACAGTATAGTCTCCTTTACAAATATTTTACAATGCTCGATTTTCTTCTTCTAGAAATAAAGCCTTACCCGTTACTCGCCTTTAAGTTGTGTGAATATTTAATGAGTTGAGTAATATTATTATATGCAACAAAAAAAGTCATTATTTACTTTCACATAGGTACAGTTGATTACTGAGATACGAAGCCTGTGGTGCTAACAAATGTTCCCCTTCATTAACATGAATGAGAGGCTGTGTGCTGCATTGACCGTTCATCCTTAGCTTAAATTAGGCCACTAGTTTTGTTTACGTTTTAACTTTTCTGGTTTCGGCCACATCTACTTCAAGTTTCAATGCAAAAACAGATAATGGTGTGGCATTACATCTCACTGCTTCTGAGAGAGGAATTTGTCCGTCATCTGTGTAATCCAGGGCTTTGCTATGCAGACCAGCCTCTGGATCAGGCTCACTCTTTATTTCTGATGTTGTAACAAGAGATGACAGCAACACAATAAATTCTTTATATGACAGACTGTTGTGGCTGTATTTCTGTAAAATACCCCACATTCTGCATTAAAGCAGTGGTTAAAACTGGAAGATTATGTGTTGTCCAATTCTTTCCCCATTTTCCTTTCTTAAGCATTCGACTGCTGATTGTTCTTTTCTAAACACTGTGTTACCACTTTAATATACGTTCACAGCTGCGTATTATCGTGCTGAAAAACACGGCACCTTTTCCAAGCTCAGCTCAGCCAACTGTTCCACAACAAGTGTGGACACAAAAAAAAGTGATGTAAATTTAGAATAATAAAACACATCCAGCCAAAAATACACCTGACAAAGTTTACATCCATATTTTTGTTAACCATACAGCAAAAATAAAGATTTTGACATGTTTGAACAGTTGTGGAGTTAGTGGATTTCACCTCTTCTTGAGGAACTTCATAACCTGAGCACAAATGACACCTTGTAACAAATGTTAATACACCAGGGTTCCTGTTGTACTACTATGAACAGTGAACATGAATTACATGAAACCATGCAGACCTGTAAGCACCGAAGTACATAACACTTCTAACAGAGAAGAGCGGAATTAGTATACAGATCCGGTGTAAATTAAAACTACAAAAATTAATGAAAAATGTAACGGTAAGATGTTTTTATCAGGAGCAAAAATGCAGTGTGTAATATTTTTCCTTTAGACATTAAATCTGCTTGAGGCAGAAACCGTTGTCCTGTTTGTTTTTTTTTTTAGAACAGAACAACCATTTAGCAGCATGTATTACAGACTAAAACATTTCATTACCACATAATCAGATTTTAAACTGCATGCCCAACATACACTGCCCCGAACATACTCTTTATATATGAACCCTGGATAACCACCAGGAGCAGTGGGAAACATCTTGTGGCCTTCTTGATCAAGTAGACTCACAGGCCAGCACTGTACAATGTCACATAGAGATACATGATGCAGAGTTTACAATAAATACCGCCATAATACAGTCATCTTTACCTACTTGAAAAATCTCATTATTTACAATTGACAAAGAAACGTGCGGTTTGACTGGGATTAATAGAAGCGGTTATATATGTAACTAGATTCTAGTTCAACCCACCTAAACAAGAGGGGTGGGAATCATCTGGCTAGCAAATACATTTTCATATACAAGACTGTCCTCAGTAGTGCTCAGAGATGAGCCTGGCAATCACACCTCTAGTGTCACACTGTACAACCTAGAGAAGGTGCATGATGCTGTCCCTTTAGTAACAGCAGCACAGACTTCTAGGAGTAATATCGATATAATGCCCATAGATGAAGAGACCTGCCTAGTCGAGTGCCACATAACAACCATGGATGGATGTCCAGCCGTTTTAAGGGCAATAATATGATGTCAACCAACCTGTGAGCCTAGATGTTTACAACAGGGGTGTCTTTTCTCTACTAATCAGGTGTTCACGAACTGTTTTTACCGACAATATTGTTGGGCGTGTAGCAACCAAAGCTAGCAGGCTCACCTCCATTGAAGGTGGCAAGGTCAAGCCACCAATCCAACAACTGGGTTATATGAACTCAAGTAGATATCCTAGATTCAACCACAAGGTCACTCCTGCAAAGTGAGCTTATTGCCAGAGCATGTAATTCTAAAACTCTTCTTAGCTTAAGTTATCTCTAGCAAGTTGGCCTCCAGCTCAGGATAGATACAGCTTCTTTGCACTCCCCTGTTAACAAACAAAAAAGGATGACTGGTCAGTAAACTGTAAGGACTGACATTTTATTTATTTATTAAAAAAAAGAGAGACTATGAGTTGTACTGTCTCAGCTACTCAATAGCTGATTTTGGCAGAGTCACGTCTGCTTGCAAAGTTGTTAATTCGTTTAAAGAGCAGCTCAGATTGCTTAATTGTGCTTATCAGCCATTGCTAGATGTGGGTATTTGCAGCAAGCAAGCTGTGTACACTACAGGGCTTGGGCCAGATTCATCTCTGAACGAGGCACTAAATCTGCTGGTTTAATGGGTTACGTCAACATCAAGATTGGTGCAGTTACCACAGAAGATGTCTGGGGTCAAAAACAACTTCATATCCTTACAGAACAGTGGCCTGGTAGTTTGGTATGGACTGTGACCTATTTTAAGGTATAAATCAGTGCAGTGAGTGATACACGGTAGTAACACTAGTACAATATGAAAACTACTCATAACACACAAGAAGTAAACTCAGTGTTGTGGAAGAGGTGGCCGTTGCGAACACTGGAGAGCAAGTCATGCACATGAAGAAAAAAAAAATTAGTGGTAGCTTCCACTATGCAACTCTGGAAGGTCTCGAAACATAAAAACACACACACAAGTTTAACCACCCTTGGCAGTCAGAAGGAGTGAAAGAGAACTGGTGTTGGCCAAAAATTTGAACTCAAGTTAAAGCTCGCATCCTGGCCAAATCACACCTGTCTTAAATAAAATGTAAAAACCAGATGTGTAAATGTACAGAGATCATCAATGAAAGCGGTATTTGCGTGCTGGTTTAAGGCTAACATAAGTCTTTTTCATGTCCTCTGTTTCATCTTTCTTGACCAGATGGTAGCGCTCTCCCTTGGTAGTCACCACTTGATTGCTATGGTAACGCACCAACTTCTTTGGAGCCTATAAGAGATAAATCATCCCATCAGACATGTAGTGCAAACATCTACATTATGTATGCTACTTTCTTCACAAGCATGTACACACTCACACACATGAAAAGGAAACTCACATCTTTTGGAACGAATGGTCTGTGTATTTTCTTATCTTCCTCGCTATCTATCAACATGTATCTGAAAGAAAATGGACAAGAAATGTATTCACTTTTGTCCGTTTTCTTTATATGTTTAGTATAACAGAAGAAAAATGCTTTCTACAGTAACAGACAAGAAAATTCAAGCATATAATCAGGTATGCAAAACAATAGACATGGCGTTCAAAAGTGACTGGTATAGTGTAGAATAGAAAAGCACAAATTCTAAGATACTCAATTGTAAAATCTAAACATAAATCTGAACATAAAGTATAAAATATATATAACTTCATTTATTTAACTCTTCAAGTAAAACATGCAAACAAAAAAAGTAGATTGTAAAGTTTGTTGCGACAAACTTTGATGTTGGCTTGATGAAGCAAGAGCCATTGCTTTTGGAGCTGAGTGGCAAGCAAGGGTTTGATTCCACATAATATGGGGGCAGGGCTGCACGTGACATCAAGGGATGTCAGAAGAATACCCATGAGGCAGATCCCCTCATTGAGCTGAGTGTTTAGATGTGTCACATATCCAATGTTGTTTTAATTCTGTGATCCGCTTAATTTGTGGGCGGGGCTTCATGTGGCGTCATGTGGTATCTTGTGATGTCACCAGAATACCCATTGGGGTGCCAATACGTTTGGAGCTAAGTGGCCAGCAAAGGTTTGGTCATTTCAAGTGAATACTGCAGTCATTTTGGGATTCTACTTAATATTATACTACATAGCACAATACATACAATTCTTAATTTGGAATGAATCAATAGATAGAGGTGTAGTAAATGTATTGACTGAGTGCCAGTACTTTTGGAATCATTGGATTGATAGGGTGGAGTGGATAGTTACATCTATTGAGTCTCCTTTACATCTACAGTGACTAGGAGAACACAGAAGAGAAGCTGTGCCTGAGCTCTGCGCACGCTGCGTGTGCTGCGTGATTTAAAAATTCCACCATTCATTTTTAGATTTTAAGAATTCCAGAACTTTTGGGATATTCGATTGTCCACTACAGGAAAACCGAAAGGCCCTTCGGGACCCCCGGTGTAAGTCGCTCAAAAGCTTGCCGAGTTATAAACATCCAATTTTTGAATGGGTTTCTATGAAAAAAAAGGTCACTTTGTGATTCCGTACCAGGAATTCTGGAATTAAGATCGCTTAGAAAAGTAAAAGCAACAAACTAGGATCTACGACATATACGATTTTGGTGCATGTGGCTCGAAAGGTCTAGGAGAAGTTACTTTTTATAAATTAATTAAATAATAATAAGCTTATAAAGCAAAACAGCAAAACATATGTTGGCTCTTACAAGCTAACATCATAACCATTAGTAAAGTTAGCAATTTAGAAAAGACTCACTTTTCCAAAATATTTGCTTTAAGCTTCTTATCAGCCTGTGCAGAAACCGTCTTCCCCTGGCTTCCCTAGAAAAAAGTAACAATTCAACATGTACAACCAGATAATGGTTCAGGCAATATTTACTTTTCCATTTATTCATCTTGGGGCACAGTTTTTAAGACACATATGGGCCACTGTTCTTGGTGAGTTTTTTCTATTTCCCAAGACAAATCAAGCTTCACCATGGTTGGTTTACTCACGCTGAGGGGTGGGGCGGGATTGAGCTGCACGTCTCCCTCTATGATGAGTCGAACAGCTTCCTCCATGTCTCCTTTAGCAATAGATAATGCACTTCTGGCTTCTGTCACGCTACACTTAGGAAACATCTCCAGAAGGTGCTGTTCCTGTTCATCCCACTCTGAAGTGCTTACCTAATACAAACACAGATGTGATTAATTGTTACACAGAACTGCAAATTAGAAAACAGAAAAATAATTACAATTATTGTGCCTTTTACAAACAATGTAAACTTTATTCGCTGCTTTAATGTCAGATGCGTTCTACCTTTATTAACACGATCACTTTCCTAACAGCACTATATTTCAGTCTTAGCATCTAGCTTAGTTGCTTAAAACAAGTCGAACTCAATGACAACAGTGTCGACAGGATTGCCTTTGTCACCAAAATGTCTGCTACTTCTTGTTAATCTGTAAGCCAGAAATTCCTTAAATATACTTGAGATAGGAAGGAAACTATTAAAGGAAATCTAGTTCAAGTATGGGGGGGGCACGGTGGCTTAGTGGGTAGCACGTTCGCCTCACACCTCCAGGGTCAGGGTTCGATTCCCGCCTACGACTTGTGTGTGCGGAGTTTGCATGTTCTCCCTGTGCCTCGGGGGTTTCCTCTGGGTACTCCGGTTTCCTCCCCCAGTCCAAAGACATGCATGGTAGGTTAATTGGCATCTCTGGAAAATCATCCGTAGTGTGTGAATGCGTGAGTGAATGAGAGTGTGTGTGTTCCCTGTGATGGATTGGCACTCCGTCCAGGGTGTATCCTGCCTTGATGCCCGATGACGCCTGAGATAGGCACAGGCTCCCCGTGACCCGAGGTAGTTCGGATAAGCAGTAGAAAATGAGTGAGTGAGTAGTTCAAATATTTGACTTTGCTATGACCTTCAATCAATTCAGAAATCAAAATAGTTAATCTGCTAGTTATATATAAATCCTGCAAACAGGATCCTGGAGAGACACAAAACTGATTATATTTAAATCAAACATTCAATTGAATTTACTAAAAATATCCAGTGACTAAAGAAATGGTAAGGCAGAGTGGACAGAGAGCTGCAAACTCAGATGCGAGTTAATACCTTGGCTGTGGCTCCCTCTACGTGTGATGAATGGCTTTGTGTCTTTTGCATGGGTACTCTTTGCTCTGTAGCAGGAGTCAAGGAACAATTCCCTTCTTCTGGCTTAAATGCAAAAGACCCTGAAACAGGCAGAATTCATAGTTATTAACAAATAGTATAAACTCAGACACGCTATGATCTCTGTAGAACTGAACATTCAAGAAGTTCAGTAGTCATCTTCTGAATTCTTGTATGCTTAATTCAATAGAATTTTAAGATCCACCAAAAAAAAACAAAAACAAAGCGCTTAAAGCTAAATTACCTTCATTCCGTGCTGAGGCCAATTTCGAGGCCAAGCTAAACATCATTTCACAGATCTGAACACTAGGGGAAAAAGTTTATTGCATAGTTAAACACACCTCCAGAGACATATTCCTAATGGTTATTACTGTTTTGCTGTGTAGTTCATTTAATCATAACATAGGTGCAATCAGAGCATACAACACAGCAACAACATTATTTACCAATCAATGCTGGAAAAGCCTGGAATATAAGCTTCAAGCATCTCAACAAAAACCTCAACATCAAAGTTTTCTTCAACACTTGATTGGGAGCCCAAATCTTCCAGCATACCAGTGATGTAGGAAAGCAGTACATCATCCAGTGTGCTGAGAGAAAAGAAATGAAAGAAATTAACACAAATGCCCCAATACGTTGCATCTCTTACGGTGATTTAAGATTGTGTTCGGGTGGTGAAAGATTGCCAACTTACCTTAGATCTGCATGCGGTATGTGCGACCGGACAAAGTCATGCAGTGCATCATGAATAATCTTCTGAAGCTCCATCCTGTTACTCGCCAACAAGCAATCAAATACAAAGCTCAGGTCAGCGTTTGCTCAACAGTAGAGTATTTGGAAAATAAAAATCAGAATACGAATCGAATGAGCTTTATTGCCAAGTTTGCTTTCGCATACAAGGAATTTGTTTTAGTGTAATGCGTATTATTCCAGTACACAGAGACATTAACAACACACAGACAATAAAAATAAGATGAAAATAATAATAATAATAATAAAAGTAAATAAAAACTCACATGTAAATATAAAAAAAAATTAATTGAAAAATTAATAAATTGTATGTACAGTTGTGCTATAGATGATGAAATGGAATAGAATAGAAAATTGAAGATGCAGAAATGTTGGGCCTTTTATTTATTTATTTTTTCACAATGGTGTTGATGTGAGTGTCCCACTTTAGGTCAGTTTAAAAACAAAAAGTTTAGCACATAACAATAATTACATTTAATACTCATTGACACACTGACATGCTAACCTATGGCTTCATGATTTTTTTTTTTTTAGTTTATGATTTGGTTTATGTTTACAAAAATGATAAACAGTCAAAGAGTCAATCTGTAGTGCACAAAAAAATGATGTTTTCTAGTTGGCTTGTCGCCTGCATTGGCATCATGATTTGAAATATACATGTGACCATATTTGAAAAATACATTTGATGTCGTGTCCGTGTTGTGTTTATGCCTCCAGTTCTGGCTGCAGGCCTACTAATGGCGAGCATCAGCTTTATTGTGCCTTTTGTTTTGATCAACACCCCCCTTGGCTCACAGTGTAGCTACAATGCTAGCTACGTGGTCAGGAGTGAAAACATAACCTGGTCATTTCTGTATTACAGTCTGCACTTCTGATGCACACTACCTAACAATATTCAAGCTTAAAGTGAAATAAACGCTAAACTGATTTGCAGTGGGTTGAATTGTTTAGCTAACAGCTAAACTAGCTCGCGTTAACGCTTAGCTTCATAAACCTGCTATAACACAAGCAAAACAAATAAACATATATTATCTCACGATCTGTTAAACTTACCGAAATGAGCGCAGGAGAGCTGTAGATGAATCCGTTTAGCTGAAACAGGTTATTTATTATATGCTTCAAGAAAACAATGTCTTAACCCAGCGCGCCGTGGATTGTTTAAAAATATATGACATCATTTCCTGTTAAAAGTAAACACTCGCTCGTGCTGCAGGCGAGCTGTTAAATGGTTAGATTTTATGCCGTTATAAAAAAATCGCAAAATTTATTTATTTATTTATTTATTTTTTTAACATATTAGGTTTTCCCCGGCAACTGTCAGTTCACCATGTTGATGTGAAAACAAATAAACGTTAAAAAAAAAGGCATAGTAAGTGTAAACAACGGTGTTAATTAAATACTGTAATCTCTAGAGAACCATGGCAACTGACTTCCTGGTGAAAAAACCCCAGGTTACCAGCTACAACAGTTCAGGGCTACTTAAATGTGTGGATTTTTGTTGGTAGAAAAGAAAGATTGCTACTAAAACAAGAAAGGGAACTTACAGTAAGGCAAGTCTAACATTTATTGGTTTATTCAAGGGAAAATAATATGACAGAAGCTAGAGATGGCTAGTAGTTTCATCACAGATTTTCAGCAGGGATTGCAAACACAAAATCAGGCCTTTAGTCATTTATAATACTCAAATAGCCAGTTTTCACCCTTTTTATTAATATGTTGTTCAATGTTAAAGTAAAATGTTTTAAATGCTAACGGGTCCGTCCACAATTCTTTTTAAGTCATGTCTGCCTCTATATTCTCATTCAAATATTTATTATGGTGTAGTAGCCCTGTGAGCTAATTAGATTCAGTATCACTTACAAGCTGGCAAATATCTGTTCCACAGCCCGTTGAAGTGTTTGGTTTCATTGTTTTATTTAATTTTATTAATTTGTTTAGTTATTTATTCATTTCTTTATGTGAAACAGGAAGCTCGAATCATATCTTCGGTTTATTGTGTGCATTTATGTTAAAGAGTTATTGCCAGTGTATCTGACACTTTGCCACCTTGTCAATGAACTGTTTTCATTGATGAATTTTAATGAATATCACATGTAAAATAGCGGAATTATTTTCTCTTTGTAATCCGTGGCTGGCTTCTGACTAGTTAACTTTACCTCATCTTAAGCACTGAACTGTTATAAGATATAGTCATTCTCAATTACGCTGTGTAGAATTGGCAATAGTGAAGGGTGAACTGAGCTCTCAGCTGGGTCAGTTGCAGTTCTAGTCCACACGCTGGCATTAAAGATGTGTACTTCTACATAATTAATATGGCTTCAATTGTATGTGTCTGGGTCTGTGTACGCGTGCATGTTTCTGCTCTCAGCTCCTCTGGAGTCATGTCTTGTCTGCCATAGACTTCCATTAGAGCTGCATCCAGAGCAGGAAACACGGTACATGTAGCTGATAATGAGTCGTGCAGAAGACTTTGTGACTTGGCTGGACTCTGATTAAACCCTCTTGGGTTTGCAAGCACATAGACTTGCCTTACAACATCAGTGAAACCTAGCCTCACACTATGAAGATAACAAATTAAATAATGTGAGAATAAAGCAGAATAATTAATTACATAATTAATGTCCAAATGTACGTCATATTAATATTTACTAGCTTCCTTTGGGTAAGCGGTAGAAAAGAGTGACTGAGTGAGTGAGTGAGTGAGTGAGCTTCCTTTGGGAATTGGCCTATAAAGCAGGCACACAGAGAAATTATGCTATTAAACTTATAAATTTGAATTTATTTATTTATTTATTTATTTATTTATTTATTTACCATTCATATTTTATTTAATATTATACATCTTCACCTAATGTTACTCTGAAAAAAAGATGATAACACTTTGACACTAGATGGCTGCATTGAGTCACATTTCTCTGTAGTGCTGCACTGAAACTACTGAGGCCTGCAATACTTAAAATCTATCATTTCTTTCGTAGTGAATATTTATATTTTTTACAATGATGCAGTGACATTTGTAAATGTATACTAATCTTAGTAATCCCAATTACAAATATATTGTTAGGTTGTTTGCTACATTAATTTTTTTTTCATTTCAAATATAAACATAACAAACCAGTATAATTTGATTCCTAAATTAATTTTCATTGGAATAAATAGCAAAGAATATACATACATTAATGTCTTCTTATTTCTGCAGACCTCCTTTAGGACCAGTGGTATACTTTGTTGTTCTATGGGTTTTTAGGGGTTAAAATACATTTAAAAAATTAGAGTAGATATAGAATCTGTAACAGGGTAGAACATAATTCAACAACAAAAGATATTGTGCTAATTGTGCCTTTTGGAGGAACAGTTGTATTTGAGCCACTTGACATTAACTCGTTTTTTCCACTTGATGGCATGATGTACCCCATCTGCCAGTGTGCCAAAGCTCAAGATCATGAGGTGGGCCACAGAGACGCCCGCACTGAACCTGTGGGGACCAGCGTCCCATCAAGCACATCACATTACTGCAAAGCGCTTTGCTGAGTAGAAAACACACTGCTTATTGCCTGCAGAAAGTTTATACATTTTTATACACTTTATGCTTTATTTAACTTCACATATGCTTCATGAAATCTTCTCACTCTGTTGTTACCAAGAAAAATAACAGCTATAATTAAAAATACAAATGTAAGTAAATGATCAGTTTTTTTCAGCCAGGCATGATATACTACTGATTTTAATATTGGGTAGTGAGTAACAGCTTGTATAAAACCTTCATCATGCACCAGTCAGTCCTCACAATACTCATATTAATAACAGGTATTTGTAATATGAATATATCTCTTTGATCTTATGTATAATCTTAATATAATCTCAATATAAAATAATGATTATGCTTATTTTACAGTATACGGGCAAATAACTAACCAGTTAGTCAAATATTTACATCTATTCTTTATTTCTTTGCTAGACACATTTATTTACACTATATTATAATTGCATAATTTATTTGAATTTAAAAATAAAATAAAACCTGTGTTCATTTTATTTGTAGTGAGATGTACACTCAAGCATGATGTTATCACAGTTGCTGGTCAGGATTCGCATTGTGTGTATTGCGCTCTGTGAAAAAGATTTCCATCTTATTAGTGTGAAAGGTAGAGAACCTCAGTTTGATTTGCAATTTCCTCTCCTTCATTAGGTTAAGCAATTACAGTGCAAATAATTTACTGGCAAATTAATTACCTTTTGCCAAACTTTAAACACCAATATCCAGACCGGTCTATCGGAACACTTCTAATTATTTTATTAATAGACGATCTGCAGTTTAGGCACAATCATTTTCCATTTAAGTAATATTCTGTTTCTATGAATGTATATGTTTCGCATACTTTTCACCTAGTTATGGATTTGTTTAAAAATAAACTCATGAAAAATACTATAAACATAAATATGTTTAGCAAAAAATATTCTTATTATATATAATATTTATTATGACTATGTGAAAACTTTGAAGCCAGTTTTAAATACAGAATTTTGTTAGCTGTTTTTTGAAAAAGGAAAAAAAATTAGCTTTGAATGTTAGGATCTTGGGACAATTTTCTAACTTGTTCAGCAAATAAATTTTTTCATTTGTAAACACTCAAACCTTCCCTTAATTTTTATTTATCCATTTTTACATTTTCGTTTATTTTAATTTTCTTTCACATGCAATATAATTTTTTAAAGTTCTTATTTTTGTATTGGATATTTATGAAATTTATAGGTTTAAGAAAGTGACAGCTGTGTAGATTATAAGGGAGAAAAAAAGCAGTATATTGCTAGAAGCCTATTTGCTTCCCGAGGAAACTTTTTCTGCTTTTGTGGCCAGCATGTCAAAGCTTGGGGGTCTGGAGCTGTATCAAGGCATCAGAGCTGGCTTATCCGGCCTCCTGCGAGGCCATGCTTGCCTTCCCGTCTGGCTCCTGCTTAGATCCTGTCTGAAGGAAATGGGCACCAGACTGGCCACAATGAACAGGAGGCAAAATGCCGTCTTGTGAAGTGGACATGGCTTTAGATGACAAGCATGCCTTCTCTGTGCACTGCTGAAAATGTGCATTTACTGGAAATCCTGTTCCACACCTAAACATAATGACTAAATTACAGTGATAATTAGGACATAAAGAAACCAAAAAAAATTTGTTTGTATGAAAACACCACAAAAAGTAGCATTAAATTCAACCTGTTTCAAATCCTGAGTGATTTTTTTGTTTGTTTTTTGGTTTATAAGCCAGCAGTGAATTGGTTAAACTGTGTCCTACATCTATCTTCTGGATCACCCACATATTAATATTGATCTGCTAAAACCGAACAAGTGTGTTATCACTTCCAGTGGGAAAATTTCGCTTGCCATGATAGAGTAAGGGCACTAGATTTGTGACAAATGGCCTTGCTGAAGTCTTTTGTCTTCCTGTCAATAGTCTGGCTTTCTTCCAGATTATAGATCGATAAAAGCTTATCTTTTTTGTAATAAGGTGCAACATCCTTGTCTTTTCTCTTTTTTTTGGTTTTGTGTTAAAAGATATTTCATTCTCCTCAACTATATAAATGGCTGCTTATAAATTTCAACATTCTGAGTAGTTCCCTGTAATTATGCACATGGCAGGAATATTTTGTGAAAGCAGTAGTCAGTGTGGGAGGTGGCATGTTTACCAGCGAATATACATTTTCAGGACGGTTTCCAAAGCTTTGGGTGTCTCTCATGTGTGAGACTGCTCAGTGGAGAGTAGACTCCCCTCGGTAGAAACATCTGTTGTAGAAAGGCCTGTCACTTTCCCTTTGGTAAGCTCCGTTTCTTCCTCAGACTTTGACTGTCATCAGGTTTGATCATTTATGTGGCTGAGAGTATAATGTAGAAAAAACAGCCATGGTTCATTTAGTTCAGGAACTGTATGTTTTCCTTTAGTTTAAAAAAGTTACTAGCATCATGAATGCATATAAATAATAACCTACATGATGACTTTGCATCCAAAATTAGGACACTATCAGCTCACCGTTACAGTATGTTATCTTTAGCAGTTTAAATATCTTCAAATCTGTGATTAGTTTGTGAACTGTTTAACAAATACATGCAGTTCTTTTCAGGAAAGTATTACTTTGTCCGGTCACAAAGAGTATCATTACCTTCCATCTCCAAATGTAGGAGGCTTAAGAAGGTTTGGTGCATCTCAAGCAACACAGGAAATGTTTTCCGACCAACACCACAACAGTGCCACAAGGCTGCTCACCTCTCAGTGTCTTCAGGTCAGCTGCCATTTATCTTGTGTCAGAGGGCACCTTGAAGTGATTCCTCATCTGAGCTCAACATTAGTGTTCTGTCAAAACACTGGGTTGGGCTGATGTCAATGCCATTGCTCAGAATTCATAAATAAGGGCAAATCGTGCTGTCTGTGCAAACAGCTCCACCTTCTGCACGTATTGTTCTGAAACAGGGCATTGTTATAAACTTTGGCTTTGGGGCAGCTGTGGTCAAATTGAATAGTTGAGATACTTTTTGTTTAAAAACTTGTTTTTAATAATTTGTGTTATAACTTTTGAACTACAGTTACCTAATATATATATATAATACATATTTTATATAATCAAAATTTTGCAATTAAAAAACATATTAAACATCTTTCAGCTTTTTCTTTTATAAAACCTTAAAATAATATTTCCTTAGAAAATATCTCCATAGAAAAATATAACAAACTATAAATTTGTTAATATATTTGATTAAATTTCTGTTAGTTGATTATAATTTTTTTTGTTCGTGCTGTTTTTTTAATCTGTCATAACAACGGAACAGTTATTTTCCGTAACATGCAGCCGTAGTTGTATTAATGCAGAGTGAGCACAAGCAGTTGTTTGCAGTGGTGTTACACTGATGAGTGAATTCGGCAGCTGTAGTCTTGCCTATGAAAATGGAAATTATTCTTGGCTGAAGACATGCATGGCTTATAGGAGTAAAGGCCCCATCCCACTCTTGCCTGTCACCATTTTGCTCATCTTGTACACCAAGTGGAATTCCAGCCGTAGTCTCTGCACCAGCACTGTGCCGTGTGTGTTTTGTTCTGTGACTGTATTCTATTCTTCTAACTTTGTTCCATTGACTGAGCTGCCCCGAGTGAGGTATGAGGCGCTGCTTTTCTGTGCCAAAAGGTACACTAGCATTACTGTCTGAGGAAAATAAAGCTTGCCGTTTCGCTTTGCTGCTACCAGATGCAATTCCGCAGCATGAAAAAGTGGCAGCATTCTTTGTATTAAGTTTGAAATTCTAAGCACTGCAGTTTTTTTAACACAATACACACAAATTATATTACCCCTTTAAATGTCTTTAATATAAATCCATTTGTTTGTTTCTTTCTCTTTTTTCTTTCCATTGCTTTCCATATTAACTTATTAACACAAATATATTCTCTTTTTAGCCACATTCTAATAATTTCATGCATGGTATTTTTTTGGTTTTGTAAAACATTTAATCTGAATTTCCACACTCACTCACTCACTCATTTTCTATCTCGGGCGTCATTGGGCTTCAAGGCAGGATACACCCTGGACAGAGTGCCAACCCATTGCAGGGCACACACACACACACACTCTCATTCACTCACACACTCACACACTACGGACAATTTTCCAGAGATGCCAATCAACCTACCATGCATGTCTTTGGACCGGGGGAGGAAACCGGAGTACCCGGAGGAAACCCCCGAGGCACAGGGAGAACATGCAAACTCCGCACACACAAGGCGGAGGCGGGAATCGAACCCTGACCCTGGAGGTGTGAGGTGAACGTGCTAACTACCAAGCCACCGTGAATTTGCACATTTTAAACATGTTATTTATTTTTTTGGCAGATTATTATGTGCTTTTATCTGAACTGCAAAGAAAAACACGAAGAGCACTTTCTGTTCTGTCATATTGTCTATGAGGACACACTAGTGTGGCAAATTGACACTTAATAAAATACCTCACTACAAGTTCCTGTCCCTTATCTTCTACAGACAATCCCTAGACACACAGCTGTTTCCCTTGTGGCCAATTATCAGATCACCTTTCTAGGCTCCCAGCCCATACGATTACACACCTGTGCCATAAAACTCTGACATGTTGTCTTTCCTCGCTCAACGAAACACTAGTTGCTTTCAAGCATTGAATTCAAATGTTCACTTTTTTAGTTACCTTTAGATTTGATCATTAACATAAAGTTTGAACATTTTTGCATGGTTGTTTGAATGAAGCGTTCAGGGATTGGAAATGACTGAATTATGGGCGAAATTTAAATAGCAGGTCTGAATACGTTTTGCTTTTATATTTTATAAAATGTCTTTATATAAACATTTATATATGATCTTTTAGTGAGAGATAGTTGTAGAATTATTAACAGTGGTGCATCATCGTAGGAGAAAAATGTATTAGAGGCTTTTCTGAGCTGCACATTTAACAGTCATGTCATTTTCATATTGATTAATTATCTTGCACTCTGATGTTCCAGCAATGAACTGGCCTCTTTATCTCCGTGATATATTTTATCTTCTTCCACCATTCATTTATTGGATGCGAGGACCTCAGGATTCATCTTTTGGCCACCAGAGAAGCATAACTAATGGCAACATTAGAGTGGCTTTGTGAATGAGGAGACCGGATGCGAGTTAACCAAGCAAGAAATAATCTAGGATTTTATATTCTGCATGAACGAACATAGGATATGCCAGGAATAAATTTATCCTCCAAAATAATTTGGGAGTGAGTTTTTTTTTCAATGGGACAGTTCTTGGAGTAGGATTGCCGGTGCTGATATGAAAGCAGGGAATCGTATATGCCTGTGTGGCATGCTAAGCCAATAATTGCTGTCAGTTTAATGTTCTGTCGAGGTCAAATGATCTAGTCTGCCTGACCATGGGTCTAGATAGCCTTCTTTGAGAACTTTAGGTATCTTTGTGTGTATTGAGGGTCTGGTCTGTTCACTCCTCTTGTGCCCACACAAGGATTTTTCTAAACGACATTGCCACACAAGCTGTCTTCAGAATCCCCTTTAATTAAAGTGACATTTGAAGCCTTTTTTTGGACACTAATAAACCTGGAAAGCCATTAAGATCTTCCTAATTACTCCATGTGGGAGAAAGGCGAAACACATGGGCAGCCAGCACTAGGGTAAGCCTGCTGGCATTTGGCCCCAGAAGCTTAGCGGCGCACAAAAGAAAATGTCCCCTCGGTTAGCCATCCCTCCCAGCTGAGCTCTGCTCCCCCCTGGTTTTTGCTTGCTATGAATGGAGCTATATGACATGTCAGCCTGAGAGTGTCCATTCATGGTGTGGAGGGAATGTGTGAATGAAGTCTCTTAATTAGAGAGACCTCTCCAAGTTGCCTGACTCATCATTAAAGTGGCTTTATGCAGACCCTCTGTTTTGATTTGAGGAGGGCACAGAGCATCTCTTTATGTGAGGTCAACATGACAGCTACCACACAGGCATCGCACATGTTCTGACAGAATTTGGAAGAACAGCTAATATAACTTGCTCATGCATAACATTTCTGTCATTATTATTTTATTGTATTTATAGTGTAATGTTTATATATATACATTTATCCTGTGTAAAGCCTTCTGTCTGAGAGCTCAGGGTTTTTTTTTTTCTATTAGTGTCTGTCTCACATGATAGACAAGTGGATTATTTGCTGGAATAGCAGTTATTTGACTATTTTATTCATGTCCTCAATCTGAACATTCAATTTACTTTTAATTTCAGAACCGAATGGTGACATTCATAGTTTTACACTGGCCCTGCATTCGTAATCTTGCTATTGATCACTCATGTTATTCTCATCAAACTTTCAATTATGGTTATTGGGTTGTAAGTGTGTACACGCAAGCGAAATTATGAGGAGGAGATACATGTAGTGTACAATTTGGTTAAGAATCACGACATAACTTGATTAATGTACGTCCTGCCCAATTTTGCTGCAAAGACCGGTAAAGATAATGAACCCTCAGTGTATCTTTATGTGGTGTTCAAGTCTAAACAGCCTCTGGCGTCTTCTCCCCAAAACTGCTACAAACAAGCTGATGTATGTTTAGTACTTGTCCTAGTCGGCAGATTAATGACATTAACGAAGTTTCCATTAGGCCAACGATGGGGGGAGACAGGGGCGTCCATGCAGAAAGCCACATGACTGAAACACTGATAAGAGAAAATGAAACACATCTCCGTGGGCCAAGAGGGGCCAGGAAATGCCACTCCAAATTAGCCGCTGGCCCAGTTTGTTGTTACTTCATTAACCCAACAGCCTTGGGAAAAATAAAGAGGGAGGTTGCGACCTCTCTGTGTCCAAATGGGAGGCCCAAAGAAGACTCTCCAAAGTTTGAAGTCTGCTATATCGATCTCGTGAGAGAGAGAGAGCGCGCTCTGCATAGGAGTGAGAGAGAGAGCGAGAGAGCAGAGAGAGAGAGTAGAGAGAGAGAGAGCGAGAGGTCTCCTCTCTCTCTCTCTCTCTCTCTCTCTCTCTCTCTCTCTCTTTTCTCCTCTCTCTCTCTCTCTCTCTCTCTCTTTCTTTTCTCCTCTCTCTCTCTCTCTCTCTCTCTCTCTCTCTCTCACATGCTCTCTTACTTTCTCTCTCTCTTCATTCTTTCTCTCTCTTCTTTCTTTCTCTCTCTGGCGTACACAAGTACATGCAGAAATACAGTTTTATGATACAGACAGCTGCCCTATAGGAATAGTCCTGGCACCAAACTTGGAAAGACCTTAGGAGATATTTAGCTCTCTTAACTAAATACTTCTAACAGAATATGCACCAGGTTGCAAACTACCTTGAGCCAAAATGAACTAGAAAATCGAACACTTGTAACTTACTCTGCTGAGCTGCTTTGCTTCAGGTTATAATGTAGAGGCTATTTTTAAGCTCAGGTTCCACAGAGGAGGACCCTGAGTGCTTGATGTTGTTCTGAAAAAGAAAAAGAGGAAAAACCCTCTGTGCAGTAGCTAAAACCTGAACAACCCAAGTTGTGATCAGGTTTCTGTGTTTTTAGGTCTGTATTAGCTTAGCATATTTGTGGAAAACAAAACTCCTTGAGGCATAGTGCAGCCCTTGTTGTTGGTAATGTGAGTGCGATCACAGCTCCTCATTTAGCCATTTGTGACTTTATTAAAGTGTATAGTTTCGGACCCTAGGTGCCTACGCCATTGTGTTCTCACCCCTGGATGGCAAGGTTAAGTCATTCACTGCCTGTGAATACACAAAACACCTCTCAGACACAAAGACTGAACTCAAATGTAGAACATTTTGCCCAAACCCATAATTATAACCATGGTTTATTGGTGAAATTAATATTTTTTTATTTATTTTCCCCCTGTTTTTAATTTTTTTCCTTCAGTGCACAGTATGTCAAACTGTCATATTTGAATGCAGTAAAAGGCTTTGTGTATTTACCCCACAAACAATTTGTTAGCAGAATCTCTCACTCACTGGAGGCTGTCTGTGGTCGATGTTGCATGGTGTGTGTTGAGTTCACAGAGTCTGGCTTTGCCAAGTACTCACTGGAGGGGAAGACACAGCGGCCTGCGTGATCTCAGGTGCTAAGTGAGCATGTAATGTTCACCTCTGGGCTGAAATGCAATCAGTGGCCAATAGTTGGAAAATTATAGTGATGAGCACGGCTATCAAAAAGCACTCAGTAATGCATGGATGTGTTTGTAGCTTTGCAGTGCAACTTACTACAACCGAGGTGTAGCTATATCTTGATAAGTATTTAAAATGGTTGATAATTCTTTGTTATTATTATGAATGCTATAATTAATTATGCTTTTTGTTCATTGTAGTTGTTATACTTCTTTACTAGTAGCAGTAGTTATAGTAGTTATTAGTAATACTAGTCAAAGTTAGAGTGGTAGTAGTGTTTATTCTATAATGCCATTTTTATTTATAGCATTCTAACAGTGGGTGTAACTCCACTACTGTTAATTCACGTACACTATGTTTGTCATAAGAGGTGTAAAGTAGGAGTGTGAAACTCTGACTGCGTGTTAAGCTATTGTGTGAAATAAGCCATACAAGTGCCCCACATTACCAGGATGAGTTGAATATTAACAGAATTTTTGAATTAAATGGAGATAATAATATGTTCATGGACTTGAGTAAGGCTGGAGCAGATGATTCGGTAAAGACACTATTCCTCAGAATGAACATGCATGCGATATTATTCAAACCTAAGTTCAAATTCAGTTTATTTGTAGAGTGCTTTTAACAATTCCCATTGTCTTAAAGCAGCTTTACAGAAGTATGGAAACAGAAGAGAGAGAAAAAAATACAAATATATATATATATATATATATATATATATATATAAACAAACAAATTAATAATAATAATAATAATAATAATAAGAAGAAGAAGAAGAAAAATAAGAATAAAAATAAATAAATATATATATATACAATTAAAGTTTAAAATTAATTTTATAATATTAACGTAAAATTTAAAATACTATATCTCTATTCATATCCGTAATGAGCAAGCCGGAGGTGACAGCGGCAAGGAAAAACTCCCTGAGGTGATATTAGGAAGAATCCTTGAGAGTAAACAGGCTCAGAAGGGAACCCGTCCTCATTTGGGTGACACTGGACAGTAAATAATGTAAATGTAAATAATGTCATTTCTACAACAGTTTATAATAGTGCAACCGAGAGCTCCTGAGGAACTAATGGGTCAGCGCAAATTCTGAGTTCAGCATAGACCTGATTGCTGATTGTATATATAATAATATTGTATATATAATTATATATATTATTAAAGACCACATTTTTTATAGTGTCAAATGTAGTAAATATAATAAAGCTCTGGATTTTCACATCTCACCTACTGCTTTGAAGCAATTTTCAAACAGTCATCTCTTCTTCTAATTCTGTGTATATTATTACTAACAGATCCAAATGTTTCCTCGAAATATTTTCTAAAAAGCTTGTTTTTAATTAGAATTGCCTTCAGTATGTTGTTGGCACAGACTAAAGATGTAGGCTGCAACTGTGCTGTTATTTGTCAGGGCCATGTTATTACTGCATCTCCATTATGTTCTTTTAGTTTCAGTGGCCCGTGCTGGAGCCGCAGTCTCTTTACTGGTGACAAGTATTGTTGTTGTCCCGGTAAGAGCTCTACTGAACTTGCAATAACATTTTATGTTCTTGAGACAGAAGCCACTCTGCTAAGAGGACTGCAGGAGCCAGTAGAGAACTTACGATACTTCTTCACAAAGCTAGGACTGACTCAGGAAATTTTAGTAACCGGGCAAAGAGATAATTATTGAGATAAGAATATTATTAAGAATTAATAATATATTTTCTCAGATATTTCTGCCACTTTTTAATATTTTAAAATTATTGCTATCATATTTAGCATTTTAATGACATAATACTGCGTTATGGATAATTATATTATTTAGTTGTTATTATTTATGTGCAATTTATGTGCAATTTATTTTTTCTTTCAGAAGTTTTTTTTAAATGAAAATCAAACTTTACGTTTGTATGATGTTCATAATAAAAAAAAGTTCCATTAAATTTGAGATATGTATCACGAAAGGATACGTTTTTCTTTGACACCCTACACAGTCCATAATAAACAGAAACTAGATTTCTCCTATAGTATTGATCTGCTGTAGGTTTGGCCTAGCATTGCTATTTTAAGGCACTGGTAATGAAAACTTAGTCCCTGAAGGCGTATTTTGAGAGCGAATGGCCCCCTCACATTCACAGCCATGTGTTTATTTACCTTTGTTTGTAACATACAGGGCTGTTAGGAAGCTGAGAGCTTGGGCTCTTTAGGCCATGTTTATGGGCTCTTGCTACACTGGGCTAAGTGTGGGATCAAGGTCATCAGCAGGCAGTCGCGGGATGATGGGCCATCAAACGGAGCACTGAAAGAGCTCTGACAGACACAAGAGGGCTTTTATTGACTCGGCAACGTTCCTCAGGTAACGGCAAGGCAGGGTTGAGATGGTATTCTCTTATCTCGCCCTCTCTCTTGGGCTGGAGTTACCGCCGCTGTGTGGCCCTTCTTAGTCTACTTGGCCCCACGTCAAGTACACTCACTATCTGGAGTATTTAGGAATGGATAGTGCATTGCAGTCTTGACTGGAGCATGTCATGTGAGCTTGCAGTGAACTTTTCAAGGCCCCAGCCCACTGTACTTTTATTAATTAAAATCACCTGAAGAGAAAAAAAACAACTTTGAAAAAAAATGAGAAAGTATTGAAAACTTTTTCACTTATCTAAGGATATACTGACAGACTGGTAATAGCTGATCCAGCAGTAAAAAAACTTGACAAGTCTGAAACAAACAATGACTTGTCAAATGTCAAAAAATTCTGAAAAGCTTATTTAATCTGACCATGAGCTGCATTAGTTGCAGCGCTGGCTTGGTCTGGTGTGGGTGATGCTCAGCGGTTTGGAAGCTGATTTGAGCGGCAGCGACAGATGCCGTATGGCCGAATGTATTCCCTGCTGAAAGCAAACTCCCTCGAGTCTGCTGACATCTGACAGTACACTAGGGATCAGAAGTGACACTCTTGTCTTCTGATGCCATTGCATACTGTATATCAGGGTACATGCACACTGGCCTATGCTGGAAAAAGATGGTGTCAGCTGGCAAATGATGTGTATGGACATGCACTATTTAGTGCACATCAGAGGTTTTTTCTTTTTCTGCATTTATAAATAATAATAAATGTGGTAATAGTTTTGTTTGGCTTGGTTCCACACAGCAAAGTAATTAAATAACAAAAATAGGCTCTGTGTTGAGAGCATGAAAGTCATGCATGTGGGGTATAAAAAACATGATGTAGGATTTTTTTTGTATATGAAAAAATTGGCCTGATGCCCATATTAAGATTTTATACTGTTATTTCTAATTATTGGCAGTCAGTCTATAAACACTCCCCCCTGCTATAATTTTCTGTTTTTGCTTTTTGTGTGGGAATTATGTGTAATGAAATTGCAACTTACATTTTTGTTTGAACATCGAACATAAATAAATCAATTATCTGATTCTTTTATAATTAGCATCATTATGCAGCTATTTGATTTGCACACTTAATTTAAGTATGCAATGATAATAGTGCTTTTGTGTTTTTTAAAATGATTTTTACTTAATGTTCCACCAATTCTAAAAACATCTTGTTATTTTCTGCTTCCGTTTGTAGCTTGCTTGATAAAATGTTCTGCATTGCCTGTTTTTGGCCAGTTGAGGCCATGCTTTCCCCAGAACGGGTGAAAGAACAGAGCAAGTAAGCTACTGAGTCAGAGCGCACCATGAAGTGTACCTAACTCTTATGTGGTGTTTTTTTAAAAGTTTAATTTAATTAATCTATTTATTTTAAATTAAAGTCTGTATATATGTTAGTATTAGTTAATTTACTTGGTATATTTGGAGGCTGCATATGGATAATTTTTGGACATAATGATAGCGTTTATGAAATATTTTCTTGTTCAAGAGATATAACTGCAGATTATATCTTTAAATATATTTCCCTTTCAGTAGTCTGCAGCTTGGCTTTAACTGTGAATTGTGTGATGTGGCCAGATACATGGTAACAATTTAGGTTTTTTACACTGTCTTGTTGTCTGTGTGCCAAGGCAAGCGTGTATTGCCAGAGTGAAGGACTCGCATGCAGAATTGAGTAATATGGACCATTTTTCCTGCTGAAATGTGGTCTACCTGTGTAGGCTGGGCTAGGGGCAGCTGCATGTCATTTCTGTCCCGGCCGGCCCAGGTCTGTCAATTAAGGGAACACAGGGCAATCTGTGGCCACTGAAAGAGATCCCCTCACCCGGCTTGCTGGCGGAGAGATGGCCCTTTGTTCACTGGCATGTCTCACATACTTTCCAAGGCCAGATAAGCCTGGACTCCATGAAACCCGGCATTATATTTGGCCACTGTAATGTCCCTGTGAGGGCAGAACGTATTTAAGAAAGCACGGTCAGTGAAAAGGTAATATTCCCCCCCTCATTATGGGGTGGGCAATAAAAGCCACAGGTTAGGTGGTCCTAAAGTCTGCCTTTGAATATTTGCTGAATGATGCACTCTCCCTCCATCTCTGTCCCTGGTGTAGAAATAAGCTGGGAAGCTAGAGGGCGACTTGGCTGTTTCCTGAAATCGGATTAGCAGCTACTCTACACTTAGATCTGCAGGAAAAGGGGCTTTATTTGAGCCCGGCTCAAGACCACCCATGAGGTAAACAGGTCCATTAATGCTGGCCTAGACATGAGTCAAGCCTTAAGAGAGAGAGAGCAAGAAACAAAGATACAGAGTTAAGGAGACTTGGTCAGCAAGACATAGCAGACTTTATAAAGTATAACTTCCACTTTCAGTCCTTCTTCTTATTTAAGTTATACAGATGTTCCATACAAATGCAATTTGCAGGAGTGTATGATATAACACCAGCTGAAAATTGCAGCTTTTTGGCATGGTCAGTTGTATGAACAGAATTGAATGAAATAAATGTCACTATTTGGAATTCAGTATTCAATATTTATAAGTTATTTTAGATCAGAATATGAATATAATGAAGTGTAGTTTCAAGAGGAGGTTGATATTTACAACGAATTGAACAATTATATATTTAATGTTTTAAAATATTTAATATTTGTACTCTACTTATGATTTTTCTCTGAAAGTTAGAATTTTTCAAATCTCCTTACCATTAAAAATGAAATTAATATTTATCTCACGTGATTTATATTGGTCCTTTATACATGCTACATCCACAAATCCCCCTTATGCCATGATATCTAAAGCCAGACATGTCATGGTGCTACCATGTATCCTGCAGAAATCCCTGAGTGCTCCTGAAAATGAGTTTTTGGCAAGTTGCTTGAAGACATGCTCTTCCCTGCAAGCCACCGAGGCTTTGTTAGCATTGCTGGCCTGAGCCTGGAGCCTTCAAGACACCCATTATGCCTGACTCAGTGGGGCAGAAAGCACCAGAGCCTTTGCTGCAGTCATGTGGCCACACTGGCATTATACACAGTTGAGTATTAGCTATTTTGTGAGTCATATAAACAGAGCAGAGGGCTGTGAGGCTGCCTGGAGAAGTTTTGATAATTGGGAGTTATATAAGTTCTAAAATCCTCAGCGGAGGATTGGAGGATGGTTTTTTTTTCTATCTTTTTTTTTTTTTTTTTGCTATTGTGTATTTTTTGCAAAGCCTAGAAGGCCTCATAGAGGAGGTGACAAATCCTTTGACATAAACCACTGTGTAATGTTTAGGGACAAAGCAAATACTCAGGAGATTGGCTACTAATTGCTTTGGTCGATTAAGCGATTAAGTTTTTTTTTTGTGGTTGGGGTTTTACAAATGAAATAAACACAAATACTCACAGAGGAGCGATGTTCACCACTCAGTGCTATTGTAGCCAGGGTGAAAGGGTTGCTTACTGACAGTGTGTTGGTTGGGTGGTGGCTGGGAGAATGGAGATCTTATTAATCAGTGATGGGCAAACTGCAGTACGGTCAGCTGTCAGGAGAGGAGTTGGGGGTGTTTTCTTTCAAGCAGACAAAGCAGCTCTGATTTGCAAGATTCTGTTGATACAGCTTTGCACTTGGGAGTGTTGGTGTTTGAAAAGCAAGGATGCACAGTCCTCCCTTGTGTGTTAATGCATGAACTGCTATCAAACCTTGCTCTTGCAGTACTTTACATGTTAATGGGATTCAGACAGGGAAAGAACACAGATGTAATTCAGGGCCAACATCAGTATTTTCATAATGCACCACTGAAGATGAAAGCAGCTGTTAAACCCTATAAAAAGTTTGTATTAAATGGTAAACCACATGTGTAATAAATCCATTACACTTTTTTTTAAATAGTCAAGTGAATTTAGAATTTTAGCCCAGAAAATGTATTTAATTCCATAAGATAACACAGATGAAGTGTTATTTAATGTTTCACGCCTTGTGTTTCAGGATATTTTGGAATACTATATGTTATAGTTAGATAGATATAGGACATTTTATTATAAATTTTCTGGAACCTCATTAAAAGTATTAAAATTAGGTTGCTGTAAAATTGTTGAGTTGTACCCAATTTCATTAAGAGTTATAAAGAAATGGTTCTCAGTTCATATCAGCACACACAGAAAAGGGGAGCTTAATGTATGCCCTGTTGTTGGCTTTCTGTAATGTTTTCCACATCCCCTACCAGTCCTAGTCCCAATTATAAACTACATACATTTTTTATCCTCAAAATGAGCACATCCTTCTGGCCAGTATAGTTACCCAGTGTGGATCTATGCTCTCTTGCTGTTTATCCCCCAGTTGCCCCAGCTGAGAGAGAAAAAGAGAAATTGGGGGAGCATCTGTAAATGGAAGGCAGGATGAGGCATTCAGGCATGACCCTGACCATGTCAGGCCATGTGTACTGGGGGCACAGAGCAGAGTGCCTCCAGCAGTGAGCTCCACCAACCCAACAAACAGGGATTTAGCTGCCAACGGACACTCGTTCCTCTTTAATACAAAACACACTCTGCCTGTTCATCTCTTACATGTGTGTGATTCCCTATAGCTTTGGGGTTTTCGGCACTTTGTCCTAGCTAGCTTTAAAGTTGTTCTGCTTTTCTCACTAGTTTTTTTTTCTCTGAAGTTTGGTTTAGTATTCAAAATAATATATTTTCTAACTTGTTTGTGCTCTAAAGTGTAGAATCTTGTTGAATCTCTATTATAGTAATGTCACACACATTTTTGTAATCAATTCCATGTCATTGTTAGCTCTGGTTGTTACACATTATTATGTACATCATTTATTCTAAATAATTCAATTCTGCACATTTGAGTTCTCTTGAAGCATAGGATGTAGTCAGTAAGCGTTTCTTTTCAGTCAGCACTGTGCAGAAGTGCTGAGCTTTTCCACCTTTTGCTTGGCATCACATTGAGCTGTAGGAACAAGGAGCTGGGTACAAAGGCTTTCGGTTATATATTTTCATGGTGGATTTGAAATCAGATTATATATGTGTTAACTCAGTAGACTAAATGGATTTTAAGAGACTAGATCTGACTAATAAGGAGTTGCCCGGGAGGCCATGCTGCCAACGGTAGTAGGTTAACCTGGCATGCAAATTAAATCCTAGTCTCAATATGCTTGTCCATTTAATGCGATTCATTCATTCATTCATTCATTCATTCATTCATTCATTCATTCATTCATTTATTTATTTATTTATTTATTTATTTATAGACCTAATATTGTTTCAAATATAGGCCCTGAAACCGTCAGCTTCATAGAGTAGTAATCGCAATTACTTGGAAATATATGTTTTGGGGCTCAGTGTGCCTGATGTGAAACACTATCATTCTCGAGGAGCGAGTCATATTCTGTCATTTCTCTCTTTTATATCCTCTCTCATTTCCCTTCTATTCACTGCCATCTCTCTGCGGGGATTACCAAGCAGCAGCCACTTAGGACTCTAATCCAAGAGAATGCCACTGTTTGTTCTGTAACTGAGCTTATCCTGTTTTTTTTCCCCCCACTTTCTCTGTCTCTCCCTTCTTAACTAATGTTAGATAGCTATGCTTTACTACTGCTTTACGCGTCCTGTTTCCATGTGTCTTGACAGAAGTAGAAGGTACACAGCCTCGCATGTGTCACATACGCTAATCGGCTTTGACCTTAATGATGACAGTGATTATACAGTGCACAAAGCTTTGACTTATATGCTCCGAGTAGTCAAGTTTCACTCGACTGGATGAGGTTCGTACAGCAGACGCATTTCATTCTGATCAGGAATTAATGTGAAACTGGTTTGGAGGAGAAAATCCCCAGGAAGTGTTGTATACGTGACTGCACATTGTACTGCTCTTTAAACATGACTTGTTTGCTCCCTCCAGCACAGAAGTCATTTGTAATGTGGAAGTTCTAGATTTTTGCTTCTTTTTAAAAAAATGTCCAGTCAGTAGTTCAATAAAACAAGCAACAGCTATAAAAGTAATGCATGATATCCTAAATCGTAATTGCTGTATCTTTATTTGTGTTAGATTTTTTGTAATTAAACTGTTCAACAGAGATATTTTGCATATTGACAGTTTTAAGTACGCTAATCACTGCCATTTTTAATGGACGGAAATATAATATGGAATATTTCCTTTTCTCAGATATGAACATCCGGACAAATAAAAATAAATAACCACCCTTCAAACAAAGGTATGCTTGGGAGTGTGCACCTCATTTCAAGCACAATTAACTTGAAATGGAGTGCTGCTGGATCAATAGTCCCCAGTTGATCCAGGGGGGCTGTCACTCTGTGGAAATGGCACACATATGGTAATACCCTCAGCTTAACAACAACTTAGAGGATTTACTGTTGCCGTTTTCAGACCAACATGAATAACAAACAGTCGTCCACCCCCTGGGAGCCATTTTGTTTGATTCCAGATTCCATTAATCTTTCTGGGGGAGGATACCATTTAAGATAAATGAAGGGAGAGCTAAGTAGGCTGTATTGAGAATGTGAACAGTAAACTATGCTAATTTTCAAAATTTAAACTCCATGAAGATTTTTATGTAAATTATATTCTGCTCTTTTCAGCTCTATTGTTTGTCCTCATCAAAATAAATAGGTTTTTCTATTACTTTGTAAAACAATCCTTCCCTGAGAGTGTAATATTTGGACTTAAGTCAATTTTAGGGTTTAGAGACATTGTGGTGTCTAATTCCCTTTAATTACTATACGTCAAACTCAGTCGAGTATTTAGTTGAAGTTGATCCATGTATGTAAATCTATGCCATTGCATAACTATTCCAAGCATAAGAGTATTATATTAGAGAAAAGCAGTGTGTGTTTAAGTGTACTTAAATCAGGTGTGTTGTTGAACTATGCGATCAACTATCAGCAAATAGGTCCACACTGTCTTCCTGTGTACCGAATTGGCTTTAAAGATGCACGATTTTTGTCCCACCACAAGAGGATAATCTACATTTAAAGCAATAACGTGGTAGCATTTTTGTCAAACTCTGACTGACAGCCCAGGCAGTGTTGTGTGCTCTCTAGTTTTTTCCTCTTGTTTAGTTGTACTGAGCTGGCAGGTGTGAGTGGAAGGGGAGACACTCTACACACAGGCAATTCCCCAACCGCTCTCCCCAGGAGTATGTTAAACCAAATCTAAATTGGTCCTATGATTTCCTCGGATGGAAAGAAAGTGATGTTGGTAAAGAAATGAATAAATGAGAAGCAGCGCTGCTCCAGGGCCAGTTTGCTGAGCCTCTGCTTTTATCATGTAAATCAAAGAATCAGCAGTGGGTTAGGAGGACAATTCCCAAGCCACCTTTTGGGTGAAATGCAACTTTCCTGTGCTTTGAGGCCCTTCAATAAGGAATTTATTTGGAAGACTCAGTTTTAATTTAAAAGGAGTCAGCAGTGACTCGAGGGAGCAGAACTCAGTGTTTATTCTATGTGTGTGTGCGTGTGTGTTTGCAAGCATTCTCAGGAGGGAGGGTCTCAAGCCTCTGAATTCTCACCTCTAACACACAACCAGTGTCGACATGTCTACATGGGCTGCTGATACATCTCTGTAGTTTTTTTTTTTTACAATAGGGAATTCACCAGACTGTTTTTCTCCACAAATGAAGAGGTGTAATTTAGTTTAGGTTATTATGTTTTAAAAAAATCCACTCTTGCTCCCTACGAGTAAAAAAGACTCCACTAGAGGCAGTGCCTTGAAATTGACAGCTGTTACTGTGCTCCGATGTGCTGCACCATCTGGTGCTGATGCCAAACAACAAAAAGGGTTAATATTCTATGATGTTTTCTGTTGGCACTGCCTCCATATCCAGTCAGACCGGGCTGATCTGTGCCAGGAGAATATAGCATCCAATAGGAAATAAACCTCCATTAGCCTGGCACTATAGATGGGGATGTAGTTCACCCAAAGGGTCAGACGTGCTTGGGAGGATGCCAAGAATAGCCCAGATTCATCTTACTGCTGACTCTCTTCAGCGATATGCATCCTGGCCGTGATGAGAGTAAAATAAATCACTGTGACACATTTACTAATATTTTTGACATGGTGTTAAAATGTTCGTTATTAACAGTCAGTTTTGTGGATACACATTGCTTTGGGGATATTGGTCTAAAGTCTCTAATTTTCTTTTTTGGACTTATTTTTTTCTTTTCTTTTTTCCCCACATTCTTGGGTCTATTGATCCATTATTCATTGACCACAGATGTAAATATATTGGGAAAAAATAGGGTTCCTGCTGTACGTACATAGCCTCTGGAGAGAAAAGAGCCTGGTGAAATTAATAGGCCTCCTGCGGTTAAATAAGCAATGGTAAAATAATACTAAATGTCCCTGATGTTTGACAGACAGGGCCACAGACTCAGAACAGCGGGTAGTTATTAGACAGTGCAGGGGCACAGGGACATATTGCAGGCCTGAAGTGCCACATCAAAAAATATCATACTGCAATGGACAGTGGGAGCAGTGGCTCATTTGCCACAAATCCACAAGCTGCCACTCATTTCTGATTTTTATTTGCATAAAGAACACACAACAGCAGCATAACATTTTTTAAAATTGTTATTCACGCTTAGATATTTTTTCCATGAAAATGTTTATTTGTAATTCAGTTCATCTGTAACTCTGCTTATTTCTAAAAATCAAGTACTGGATATTTGGGAATCTAGTTTCAATAATGTTATACTGTGAGACTGAAGAACATTAAAGTTTAAACTCTCTGAACAGAAACTATCACATATGAATACTCATTTGCCCAAAGGTTTAGTGTTGACAAAAAGCTAACAAATATGCCCATAAATATGTGCTTTCGCTCGAAGACAGGTTTTTTTAAACTGGTGGCTCATTTAACATTCTGGAGAATGGTTCACAAAATGGTCCAACATATAAAGCAAGCGGTAGGGGGTAAATTAGAGCTCTGAGATGAATTATCATACAATTAAAAATTCCAGACTGTGCCAAAAAAGACCCACAATATAGAGCAAATCGCTGCACTTTTTGGGTCTTCCTTGTTTTAACTTTGAAATAGTGAGTTTATTTTGTATTTTTATTTACATGCCCTGTTTGCCATTTGATTTACCTTTAAATCGAAGCAAAAAATGGAACATTGTTTTTCACTCAGTGTATTAGATAAAGCATAGTTACATGTGTCGTAAGATGCCAGAGAAAACATTACTCATGCTGAAACGAACAGCCATGTTTCAGCAGAGGTGTCTCCTTTACCTTACTCTCAGCGTTATGTGTGTAATTCAGCGTTTGAGGTGTGAAATGTGGATGAGGTGGTTCTTTCTCCATGGCTCGAGGCTTCCTCTTTGGTAATAAAGAAAGCAGCATGGCTCGGACCACATGGTGAGATGAGACTTGTGCGATGGTCAATAATCTATTACTGCACATTGGCCTCCACAGAGTGACAAATGCCTATCATTGAAATAGGCCTGCAAAGGTCAATACTGATCTCGTGACCTCAGCCCTGACAACAAATACTGTAGTGCTTTTACACTGGCAGCTTCACTCTCCTGGGACAGATGTGGCATGTGGTAGCCTAGTGGTTAAGGTTTTGGACTACTGATCAGATGGTTGTGAGTTTGAATCCCAGGTCCACCAAGTTGCCACTGCTGGTTCCCTGAGCAAGGCCCTTAACTCTCAATTGCTCAGCTGTATAAATGAGATAAATGTAAGCCGCTCTGGATACGGGCGTCTGCCAAATAAATGTAAATGTAGATATGCACAAGCACATACGGGGAAAAGTTTGAATCATGTAGTTTTTTATTTAGAGTTCAAGAAGATTAGTCATCTAAATTGGGTTGCAGTATTTTGTGCTCATTAGAATTTATGTCTAAAATGACTAAACATATTCATATCAGTATTTTAGTTTCTAATGATTGTGACTATTTAGACATTCTTCTCTTCTACATAAAACAAAGGATTGATATCAATAAATAAGCTCCAAGATGCCACTAAATAGCCACATAATGTTATTCCATGTCTGAGATTAGAGAATGACATGATGCTTAATGACATTTTTGCACAAAACCTGCAGGGCAAGGTGAATAATTTCAGTGTTGAACTTAAGTGCTTTGATCGTTATTATACATTTGGACACAAGTTTTGCTCCTGGTAAATAGAACAGTAAGAATGAGATTATGTACATCGAGATCTAACCCTAGAGCTGTGATAAATGTGAGCTTACAAGTACTTGCCCAGCTGGCTAGCTAATTTACTGTAGTAGTTTGTGATGACTGGAGAGCAAGGATTTATTTTCAAATGGCATATTAATATATTATATATTCACAAAGCCTGACATGAAAATAAAGGTGTAGAGAGGTTTTCCCTTTCCAAAAGTATTGAACCAACAGAGCTTTTTTTTTCCTCCTTGGTTGTTTATACACTAAATACATTTGGGATTGAGATCAAAATAATACGAAAATAATATGCCTATATTTATGTTTTTGGTTTTCTACTCAATCTCTACATGAGCATATAGTCTTAGATTTTATTTAAAGTAAATGACGCTTATTACACACATATTTAGTTGTGTTTCTGCATCAAGCTGGTAACCCAATGACATTTTAAGACCAAATGCAGTCTACACAAGTCCAAAACCTGGTTGCCTTTACCTAGTGGTTCAGGCAAAAATAATCAACAATTAACACAGAAATGGTCAAAGAATGTACTGCTATGACCAACTCTCTGAATCTGAACCTTATAGAATATGTGCTTAAATTGAAGATGGAAGTCCACATGCACAAACTCAATGTAAAATATTCATTATAGAATTGTTTACCAAGATCTCTCTTGTAGTCTAGCTAGTCTTGTTAGACATCGCAGGCAGGAAGAGACTCAGTACTGTTATCATACAATTTTACTTTTGCCTTTATTTATTTACCTTTATTTTACCAGGAAGTCTCATTGAGATCAAAAATCTCTTTTACAGGAGAGACCTGGCCAAGGTAGCAGCGTACTACCTACTACTACTTTATCAGTTTAAATTTGGAGCATGCTGGAATAATTTGTATTTATCTTTTGTAGTTATTTAAACAAGACTACACATTTAGTAGTAGTTAAAAAATACATTTAGTAGTTACAAAACACTACAAATTTCAAGTAGCAAAAAGATCTTTGTTGGAAAAATGCATCTTTCAATAGAAATGTGTGTTTAGGCTTAAAATATAATTTTTTTTGCAAGTATTATTATTTTCTGTTGATCTTCTAAGTGTTTCAAAGGATACAAAGAATTCCGGTAGACAGTATTAGATAATCTGGACTCTGTTCACACTGTGAGGAGCTATTATGTGTTTGATAAATGATTTTTAATAATATTTAACAACTTAATCTAAATCTAATTTATTTTTTTCTTGATTTTTCTTCCATCATAACTTTTTTTTAGCTGCTTAATTTACTTTTCGAGTTGTTCAAAGTTTGATTATCGCATATAACTTTTTTAATTATATCATTAATATTTTGACCCATGCAAAATAATGACAGAACTTGGGATAATAAATGATTATGTTTTAATAGTTACATGTTTGCATGCTTGCAGGACTGTGCATTTGGAAAAGAGGTCTGTCCCAGTGAGCAGTCATAAAAGAACGGTGTGTGTCTGGGCTTAGAGGATTGAGTAGAAGCTGCATGTGATTCTGGATGATGGGAAATCTTTAGGAATCAGTAACAGGTAAGTCATCCCTCTAGTTCGCCAGCCTTCTTATAACAATCCATTTACCCCACTAATTTTAATTCACAGCCTCTCAAGCACTGCTCACTTTCTCAGAACACTTCCTCTGTTCTCGCACACCCTGAACACATCCGCCACCAGTGCCTCCTAGTCGCTCAATAAACACCATTCAACATTCTAAAATATACGTCAGCATGCTGTTATTGCTTGCTCAACAAATCATAAACCCAGTTTGTCAGTGTTAGCCTCCTCGTTGTGGTTCAGATTTTTATATTCTGCAAATGTCAGTAGAGATGGAGGAGGAGAAGGAGGGCAGGGGTACTTATCAAATCACAAAGCTGCTCAGCCTTGCCATCAAAATACTTGTTTAAAGGAGAGGAGCATTGTGACATGCGCTGCAGAAATGACACCTTATAGTGAACTAGATATGTGTTTGTTGTTTTAGCTAAGTTAACCCATATGCACATACTTATTTAGCCTGGATAATTTGTCTTTGCTTACCTCTTTCCGGTGGATTCTACATAGGGATTTGTGAGGTTAATTTGTGAGATGCATGCAGCACTCTGACCCATTAATTTAAATGAATGCATTGCATTTTTTTGTTCTTACTCACTCTGTTGAGTTAAAGGAACGCTATTCATGGGATATTCTAAGGTCCTTCATAGAAGCAGGTTCGGGCTCATCCAAATTAAATTTAGATGAATGTTAATCAGCTTGTTCCCCTGGTTCACATTATGCACGTACCCCTGACATGCCTTGGTGTCGGAATCAGAAGTCAGGCTGATAATAAGGATTAATACGATGTTCATACTGATTTCTGCTAAAGAAAGCACCTTGTGCCTGGACTTGTTCTTTGATGTGTCTGGTCTCTCTACATATTGGCACTGTGGCTTCCATGTAATAATGATAAGAATGGACGTGAGGCATTTAAGTAGCAAATCAATAGCAAATTAAATTTTTCGGCTCTGAGGCGCACTTTCACAATCACGTCTAATTAGCCCTGACAGTCTGACTCTGGCTGAATTAGATTGCAGCCTCTTGTCATGTTACTGCCCCCAACCTCTTCCCCTTGTTTTTCAAAGCTCATTTTGGATCAAGAAATATAAATACTTCATGGTGAAATACAATAACATCCTATAAAAACAGTGCCTGAGCTATGCAAACACTGCCATTTCTTAGGACAACACAGATTTAGAGAAAGTTATAATTAAACTCTATTATTTTGTATAAAATACTGTTGAAATAATAGTCTTATGCCTAGCAGACATTTGATCTATCAGTGGATTTAAACAAATTTGCTATTCTGTACCTGCACATTTTATCAACCTCAGCTCTTGGAGTCTGAAGCAGCTCATCGCTCTTGCATTTCCTCCGACCTGAGCATGAATATCCATATATAGTTTATTCTTTTCAAGGAGATCACATTCAAAGGACATGTTATGAATTCTTCTCCTGATGTAGGTTAATCATGAAACACATGGCCTGGTGGTATGGGAGAAAATGGGCTAGCCCTGGAGTTACTGTAGATAAAATGTAAGGAGCCACATTCACTTCTATATAATGAATCGTGCAATGACTATATACTCCAAAAATGTGCCTCTTACTGGAGTTCATTATTCATCTCAGTCCTCCATATGAATAAACAGGGTCTATTTAATCTATCTTTCCCTCATCGGCACACACAAAGCATATGGCCGCATGCAGCACTTCAAACCCATATACACAAAGAACAAAACGCACAGGAAGTTCTGTCTTCACTATTAGAATTGTATACAGTGACAAAACACACACACACACACACACACACACACACACACACACACACACACACACACACACACACACACACACACACACACAACAATTCTTCCTTCCTGTTTATATGAATTGTCAAGATTTTCAAAAAGGTTTGAAAGCTTTATTTTTGTGCATCAAGTGCATTTGTGGATTTTTTCATAAATCATTATATTAAATCATCATGTTTTTACAATAATATTATATTATTATACAAAAAACTATATCAAAACACACTTACAAAATATTGTTCTTCATTTATGCAAATGGAATTAGCAGCTGAATCTGTGGTTTTTCTTTAGTTCAGATAAATATACGTTTATATTTGTTTAACAAAGTATGTTATTCTTTTTAATCATTTTTAACTAGTGTATGAGTGAATGAGTCGTATTTGCATAAGAAAGATTACAAAGAATAGAAAACAAGACAAAACAAAACAAAACAAAAAACACCAGTACCCCATCTGTGTTTTACTCAACTGAGAGATGGAATTCATATTAAATGATGTCCTGTTCTTACTGGACTTAACTATAGTGGGAAATGTTTTCAAACCTCTGGTCTTTTTTCTGGTTGACATTTGGGAACCTCAGTCATCACCCTGTCTGGTTCCCACTATAGTGCTCATGTCTGTGCATTGTTGACCAAAACAGAAATTAACTGCACCTGAATGATACGTCAGAGACCCCCAGTGGGCCAGGAATCTGCACTCAAACTCCCTTTTAATAGACTTGCACCTCATTTGGCCTCTAAAGCCCATTGAAAGGTCCCAGAGGATGACTGGAGGCTGCGGCTTGCTCCTACACAGCCGTCAGCAGAGGAGGGAGCCTGATTAGAGCATGCCTCCTAGCCTGAGGAGGCTACAGGGGACAATGCCAAGCTTTCCTTTTCAAAACAACAGGCCATCCCGTCTGACCTCTGTCACTGCCAATGTTTGTCACCACAAGGATGACACACACACACACACACACACACACACACACACACACACACACACACACACACACACACACACACACACACACACACACACACACACACACACAAACAAAAGAACAGAGAAAGCTCTTGTTGACAGATCTCATATTGACAAGACCTTAAGTCTACTGTATGTTTTACTTTGTATTCAATACCCATGCCACACTGATCCCTTTTTTGCATGTCAAACAACGATTTAGGTGCAAACACTCATGCATACACAGTAGTTTCTCCTTTATGGAACTGCTATAATGTTGGTTTTATATTTATTTGTCTAGTAACTTTATCAACTCTTAGCAATTGTTTCTGGTGGTGATATTGGTTAGTGTATAAAAAGCTTTTGCTTTCATCACCTTACAGAAAGGATACCCTGATATAAGTGATATATTGTAAATGACTCTTAATATAAAGAGTTGTCTTTGAGTGTCCGCTACTCAAACTCTATATTCAGATATCTCTCCTCTTATTCTTAATGTCACTTAATGTCAAGTTTTTCGTCTTTTTTATTAGTATGTAGAATTTACTTGAATAATAATTTATTAAATGCCATATCAAAAGGGTGAATTTAAGGTAATGACTTGAATAATATTTTACATTTAATTAAAAATATATATCAAATCATACCAGAATGTATTACAAACAGAAAACAATCAAATAGTCATATACTTTTATACATTATTGAACAATGAATAAAAAAGGAAATAACACAAATAGTACTAGAAAATAATAGTAACAGTTCGAGTTTATTCCTGAGTATGTAAAGGCAATTGGAGCCACCACCTTATATTTGTTCACATATTGTACACAGCTTTTCACTTGTTTATTGTACATGTGACTGATTTAGCAGATGGCCGAACTGATAACAGTACTGTCCTCACTGATGTGTAGCAATACAGCAAGTTTCCATGAGGCAAGCCTGGTTGAAGTGGTCATTAGAAACAAACGCCGTCATTTGGAATGGATCGTTACTCATCTGAGTATTGCTCGCTCATGTTAATATGGAGATGACCTTCTCAGGAGGGGGGGCTGGCTTTGCTTAGTTCCAAATTGGGATAAATACCAATTGCTATTTATGACATACCACAAAATGCTTATGCATCATAGTGTCATATTCAAATTGGTGCCCATAACCTTGCGATCCCTAAAAAGTCATATGTTATGAATTTGGTTTATTGGCATTGTTTACGCTGCATTAATCATGCAAACATGCATTTGGAAAACAAATGGCTTATGCACATTTTGGATATGATTCAGAAAGGTTGCCTTTCTCTAGGTCTGCACAATGTATGGAGAGATTTCATAATACATGGGCATGGATAAGTGGTTGTAGAGGCTCACAAGCATCTGTGTAATTCAGAAGCTGCATTTAGTCTTATGTTTTGTCGGGTTCTATAAATATCACCTAAAAAGAGCATAGTCAGAAAAACATTTTTCAGACTGGAGGCCAGTACATCAAATGTGTATGAATAAGTGTATCGAAACAAATTGGGTTAATCTTGTTTGTGATTGCATTCAAAATCAGTGTTTTATCAAATGCAAATGAGATCATTGTATCACTTCTTGGTTATTGTCCTGACATCCCATTCTTTATAGCATCAAGCTGATGTTGGACTCTGTCTGGGTTGGGTAACGCTTTGAATTGAAATTATTATTGCTGACATTATGCATGCTGTCAATTATGGGTGGGCTTGACCTTAGTTACGTAGTTACCCATACTGAATGCAGGTCAGTAATTGAATACTGCAGCAGGCAAGCACCCATTTCTTGGTGTGCTTGGAAACTGAAAGAGCTATATTCCCATTGCTGTCTGTTGAATAGGTTCGAGCACATCGAAATGAAGGTCACTCTTTGCTGGGACAAATAAAAAGGATGTTGGTGATTTCCATGAATCCTAATGAATATGTGATGTGAACCTTATTGAAAGCTTAACCAAGCACAGTTCTGGGTTTCCTCTTCCTTCATTTGGAAAGGTGATGTCTGATATACTGATAAAGCGGTTAATGTACAAGAAGAAGTCTAGTGTAGCTCATTTATTCATTGTTGCTTTCAAATGCATTCTTTGTCTGTTCAGGAGCCCCATTGTCTCCATATTAAGTGGAGTTCTGTGGAGATTTGAGCAGCATCTTGACTCCCCTAAGTTGAAGTGCGGCCGAGGTTAAGTGGTCTCCGTGCTCACAGCACCCATCTCCACTACGGCGTGACAGCTGGGGACTGGGCTGTTGCTATGGTTATCACTCCCTCTGTTGTGCCGCCTTGCCCCAGACTGCTCATTTGAGACACAAGCCGCCCATCCAGACACGAGACAACAATCCGCAGATCAGTAAACTCTTCCAGACAGACTGCTGCCTTTCTCACTCCCCTATGACTCACTCTCTTTTTCTGGCTTTTGACTTCAACTATACTTGGTTTGCTTTCATGCATTTGCAACTTTTAATTGCACACATTTTAAACGAGTCACATAAAAATGGAAAGTCATTTTTGGAAGACTAAAAGCAAATTCCAATCACAGGAGATAAGCTCCGTTCAGTTTGTATTACTCTCTCTTACAGAGCACAGTAATGCAGATGGAAGTGTTCCAATTGATAGTGAGGCCAGTGATCAGGAAAATTATTTTAAAAATTCTGCCAATAGCACAGCCAACAACACTGGTCTTATATTAAAGTACAGGGATTATGTTTAGTGATGGTCTGCACACAAGGCTTATCAAACGTAGACATACCTATCTTCATGTAATCTTAGCAAAAATCAAACTTGTTCTGAAAATATGTAAAAAAAAAAAAAAAAAAAAAAAAAAAAACCTTTACAGTTTTTCTATTTTTTCTGTTTTTTTATTTACATCTGGTGTCTATTTTTTTTGCAGTGTACTTTGAGGTGAAGTATTTCAAGGATTATTGAACATATCTCTAGATTGCAAGAAAAAGTAAAATTACTGGAATTGATGTTTTTCTTCATAACTCCATAATTTATATCAGAATGAAATATTTAAGCCATTTTGAGACATCAGATTTGGTAAAAATGTTTTTTATTATATTAAATGGAGAAATACAACTATGAAATTATTTTTGATATTGGCTTCATGCTGAACTAAATTTATCTGTCCAACCAATTTGCCAAAAACAATGCCAGACATTCTGTTATCTTTAAATCTCAAATCACAGAAGAACACAAAACAGCAGGCAAACAAACACATTTCCACCATCAGAAGCTTGTCTCTCACAGGGCAAACATTAGCAGTCTTGTGTTGCCTTTGTAATTACTGTTGTTCTACTGAGAGACATAAAAACAAACTTCAAAGATCAGTTTTACTGCTGTGCTGATAAGGAGCTCTTTCCTTTTCACAAGACTTAGTCACATTTTCAGGCAGTCTTTAGTCACTTTGGCTAGGAAATAGATGTATAAGGAAATAAACAAACGTAAAATAAATCTTGTAAAACTGTCCAAAAAACTTTCTGCATTTATACCTACAACACTTTCACATTTACTTTGCACCTCTTGGAGAATATTGGTATTTGGCCCAGGTTGTCAGCACCTGTTTGTTGCTGGACCGCAGTATCAGGGCCAGGGAGCATCTGGAAGTTCCCACAGCATTAGGATGCCTTTAACTTTACCTCCACAGTAGCACCGGCCGGTCTGCGTGAAGGGTAAATGGGGGCAAAGCGACTGCAGGCCCCACCGGAGCCTCCAACCAGCAGGCTCACATTAGAGGACATTTGTTCCACAATATTGCTTCCTCCTGCTTTCCCTAGGCTGGGCTCAGCACAGAAGGTAGAGGCAGATATTTGGGCTGCGGCCAAAGCATCTCCGTAGCCACCTCACTAGCACTGCAGGTGCTGAGCTGGGCTCCCCACCGCTCATGCTTAGGGTCCAGAGCCCACACCTGCTGACGGAACAAATGCCGGCCGCTTGCAAAATAAACTTATCTCACTTGCATGACAACACATGCCCTCGGGTTAGAGCGCTGCACTAGTTTTGCAAACCAAGCGGGGTCACTGGCTCATCTTCAGCTTGGAGAACACAGGAGGGAGGGGTGGCTTCTTTTTCACATGGATGACGTCTACCTCAGTCATAATTGGCTTGAATTTGTGTGTGTGTGTGTGTCTGTGTGTTACTGGTAGGCAAAAATCTTGATGGTTTAATACTATTATTATTAATAGTGATTCCTGTGTTACAGTTTAATAAAACTTTAAGAACAAATTTAAGAGAAAAAATTAGCTTAGATGCCTTCACCCAAATTATTTGTATAATTATAAGCTCTTGTGCTAAAGTGTTAAAGTGATTTGGTGAAGTGGATTTGATATGTGACGGGTCTCTGTGGATTGGTTCACTCATCCTAGTCCTTGAACATCCAATAAGCCAATCAGAGCTTCATATAAGAGTACTACAAGACATGATTGATCACTTTAACAGATTATCCCTAATCCTGACCGTGGTCGCATGTGGCCACCCCACTGTTTGGGGATGGAGGGTGGGTGGGCGTAATGATTTGCAATGATTTAGGGTGAGGAGGTAGATGATGGATGGAAGCTTTTCTAAGAGGTCAGGCGGTCAAGAAGCAAAAGAGTGTTGAAAATACTGGGTATTTAAACAGGCGGCAAATATGTGTCTTTATCATAATTAAGTGGCGATAGTTAACAGTGGACTGATGTGGCTTCTCAAGCCCATAGGGACGCCCAAGCAGACCTCCTTTGGGAAACTTACCCAGAATGGTTGGCTATATTTCCAAATGATATGCTAATGCCGGTGACCTCTGCAGCAGGAGGGCTGCTCCCACGTCTGAGAGGCTCCATCGATGGACTGGCCTTACTTAATGAAGTTTGGGATCATGTTGTAGACATACTTTAATCTCTCTCTGTATGAAAATACGAAGTTCCATGGTACAGGAAAGTAATGCTAAATTCTTTCCATGGTTTAAACTCTAAAAAAAGATACCATGCACCAAATTTTTTTATTTCACTTTGCAGTCCTGTTCACACTATCCATGATGAAACTCCATATTGTATGTTTTTTCCACTTCATGCATTATTCATGTAGCATCATTTCTAGTTTTTGGTAGGGGAAAATATATGTATAGCTGAAGAAATTGATACAGTCCGACTGCGTTTAATGCTGGCAATGCCTAAATCGGACCTTGGATTTGGAAGGGTCGTCACCGGCACATTTGAGTGTATGCATCACAGAGCAGGAGTGCTCAGCCAACTCCCCCAAAAATCCTGTCCCCCGGTACAGAGAATTACATGACCTCTCTCAGCTCACCGTAACCCCCTCATTATACACACACCAATGAGCTCGGATCATATTTTCCTGGGCAGTGAAAAAATGGAAATAGGAGGCAGGGTGGTGCCACGCATTTGAACAATGCTTTGCTGTTTTTTGTATTGTTTTTTTCCCCTGGAAGGTTAGGACTGATGCTACATAGAAATCCCAATTTGTGAGCAATTTATAGCCTATTATGGGAAAAAAACTGTGTTAATCTTTAATGGAACACAAACATTTTCATTTAAATATATGATTTTTCAGAAAACAATTATTAGAATATAGCTAATTTGTAATTATTCCGAGGATGAACATTTCGATATTCCGTAAAATTACATTTTATTTATATTTCATAAAAACCTCTGTGAACTGTGTACAGAATTGTAGTGGACATGTATGTTCAAGCCTCTGTGTGCTGGCTCTCTCTGTGGCCTTTCTCCCTCTCTTTTAGTCCCTCCATTCATTTTCAAATTAACCTTCTAATAGACTTCATCTGTCCATAGAGAGCCTATTAACTAAAGATCTGTTTTCATCCGCTGGACAACCTACCAGAGGGGAGACCCTTGCCTCACAGACCTGCACTCTTATGTAGTGAGCAGTACCAGGAAACAAAAATCGAATGAAAAAAGAGGCAACAAAGGGATTTCATTATATATAGTTAATTATCTCCTAGGCCTGAGCCGACCCTTTCCTGGCTAAAGAATTAGAGGGGCTTAATTGCTTTATCACCCAGCACTGTGATTTCCAGCAATCGAGCAGACTCCATTTAATTTAGCTGCCAGGAGCCAAAAGGGAGTGCACTGCTCTCTGGCTGCCTGGGAGAGAAGGGTGAGCACCAAACTGGCGAATTTAGTGTCTTAAAATTAATGAAAATCAACAGCAATAGCTGACGACTGCCCCTGAGGTGTGCTAGTGAATGAAGCTCTGCTGGAGAATGGCAAGGATACAAAAAGCTTGTTTCACTAAAGGGTCAAGACGGAGGAAATCCTAGCAGTGGCTCTCTCTGGATAATTGAAAGGTCCAAGGGATTTGGATGGCACTGCCGATATCTGAACAATTAACACAGACTCTTTGAGCAGAGGGAATCCTGGCAGTGTCTTCCTGAATGTCAGCATGTCTGATTAAAAGGCATATATTAATTAGAGACATGCTTCTTCATTAGACTAAAAGGATTAACATTTTTTTGTCTATGAATACATTTTACATTTAGCTCTAGAGGGAAAAGTCTCAACGTAGGAGAGTGAAGGCCCTTGTCACAGAAATGTTGTGCAAGATTTGAAACAGCAAGTTTAATGACATAATTCCTCCATTATAGTGCACTCATATAGGATTCTGCCATTAAGTACAACATGATTACAGGTTTTTATGGAGTTACAAAATGATAAGATTTTTAAAAAAAAGCATACTTATACTACCTATAATTTCATTTATATCCTTTTCTGTAGATATAGGAGTTTGTTGATATTTCATTTAGTAACGGAAAACTGTATTGCATTACTCTACTGTCCCTCTCCTTCTCATCCCTATGAAGCTAATAAGGTCAAATTTAAATCCAAAGTCCCTGACAGAACATTTTCTGAATCTGCTGCTGCCAGGTTCTGCATGGCTGTTTGGATCAAAGAGTGGTTATCTCCTATATTGAGCTGTTCTAACCTCTGTCCAGTCTGATTATGTGGAGAATGCTCTGAATTTCCTTGTTAATCGGATGGGCTTTCAGGGTCACTTCGTGTTTAAGACACTTTAGCAAGCAAAAATGCAAAGAAGACAGTATAGTGCTTACAACAAATCTTGTTTACGTTCATCTGGATGCTATACGTTCACGTTTATACTGCAGTTGTTTGTGCATTAAACATTGTCATGTTATAGTGCATTTGGATTTGACTTTTGTATTGTGTAGTAATACAAATTCTAAGGATATTTACCCTCAAAAAGACAAGAGTAGTGTGTTCTATGGAAAACTATCAATATCTGTCTGTGTTTATGAATTCCTTTGAACACACGTAACGGTCTTTGAAAATTAAAAAAACAAGACAAAAAACCTGCACATATAAAGGCTTGTTATTACCTATTATTAGATTAATTACTACAAGAAAAAGAAAACAAGCTTTTTTTTTGCATCAACAATTTACAACAATTTTTTTCATCATAGAAAAAATACCATCAAATGAATTTACCAGAAAGTCAGGTTCAATATATTAAACTTAACTCAAGTTGTTCTGGTTTTGCCTAATGTTTTAAAAACTTTTCTTTCTATCCCGATCCGCAATTTACAGTTTACTTCAGAGTGTGTTGTTTGCATTATCACTAAAGTTCTCTCAACATTAGAATTTCACTTTAGATTGTCAGGTCCTGATTAAAATGTTGACTTCTTACCTTGAATTAACTTAATGTAATTGAATGTAAAAGTCCATAGCTCAGCACAGGCCATGATCACTGGAGATGGATTAAGAGAGAAGGCTTTCAAATTGAATATAGTTCTCCCCCCTCAGGCTGTTAATTGTGCCATTTACCACTACCTGAGTCAGTGACCACTGCTACTTAGTTGCTCTAATGATGATGCACAGTCGGCTTGGGCTGGAGATAATTAAAAATGCTCGGCCTCTCTGTCTCGGACTTTCACTTTTGGCCCATTGACAGCTGAGCTTAGACGAAATATTGAGCTATCCTCTTGGCAGCATCTTGACTCTCAACACCAAGCTCTTCAAACTGCATCTTGTGCTTTTTTAAAAGAGTCTTTCAAAAAGAAGAAAAGAAAAGGCTCTCTACTCTACTACTTTTTGCACAAGACTGACTACACTTTCTTTGTAATTCCTTCTTACAGTAAGGTGAGGGCAGCGGCTAGTGATGTAAATAAAATTTCTTGATGAGGTTCATACATTGTATAAAAACCTAGAGAAATGGAGTTAAGATAAAGGAAAAGTCTCGTAGTTTGAGAAAATCACTCTCTCAACTTATGTTTGTTAATGTTAATGTTTGTTTCATTGACCCACTCAGGCAAACAATTTTAACCTCATTATATGTGTCACATGTCACACTTATAACCTGTTTGGGAAATGTAAGCAATGAGGATGAAGCCATTTCTTGTATCTCATACAGGCTGGGCAGATATGTTTCTTTGAATACATAGGTGCATGGGAGGCTTAATTGGATGACATTTCCCTGTTATTTTCTGCAGACATATTGTAAAACAATAGCTTCAGCATTTCAGACCTTGCACAATATGTTGTTAGAAAAACGTGCAGCAGATTGTTTTAGCAGCCAAATGAGAAATGTGGCATTTTATTTGATGAGTGTGGTCAGTCATGATTAACCTAATCTCTAGTAAACCAATAACACAAGTGGATGAGGTGGTTTAATGAACCTGTTTTATTTCTGGCAGAAGTAACTCTTTGACCTCCTCTTTTATGCCAGGAAAAGAGAGAAAAAGGGAGCAAGAGAGAGTGAGTGTCATCGTATTATAATTTCCTCTAGTTACGAACACATAACTTGAAATGTTACAATGCTGCTTGTGGCCATTGCCATTATGTACTGTTTGAAATGATTAGTCTGCATTTGGTGCAGGTCAGATGATCATTAATCAGTACGCTTTTGTATCTTTGCATCAGACATCATTTATAATAGAACTGCAACATGTTCTGTACTCACAAAGTGATTAAGGGACACACACACACACACACACACACACACACACACACACACACACACACACACACACACACACACACAAAACACTGACTGACCTTTTCAGGGGTTTAAGTTAAAATTGTCTTTTAATTAATTTACTCTTACAAATAAAAA